>NC_059272.1:20673485-20675985 GCF_017591435.1 Portunus trituberculatus | reverse complement strand
TCTTGAACACTCTTGATTGGTCTAGTGCAGAGATTCTCAACCTGGGGTTCACGAAACCGTAGGGGTTCTTAAGAAGATTCCCAGGGGTATTTAGATGGCTGATCTAATAATAACCTTTACAGTACCATTGCAGTCACTAAATTAGCATTCTGTTCGATATCAGATTTGTCGGGGTTCGGGTACATGGTCTTATAGCTCAAGGGGTTCTTAACGAGAAAAGATTGTCAATCCTGGTCTAGGAATCATATTGGTAGTATTTCTGAGAATATCCTATGGCTAGTTTTCGGAGTACCGCCGCCTGTCACCAAAAAGCGAGAGCGCGTATAACCTATCCATCTCACAATGTCGCAAGACTTTTATGCGGATAAAAGTACCTACCGAGACGCGTTTACGCGTGGCGAATACATTTTAATATGAGAGTTGCGGCATTATCGAGATCTTCGTTGTTATTGTTAATCTTCTGTTGTTTGGTTGACAGCTTCCTGCTTCTGTACTGTACTGTACATAAGGGATCTTGTAGGATGCGATAACAGATTGAGGCTTGAAGCTTGAAGTGTACTGTACTCTACATAAGGGATCTTGTAGGATGCGATAACAGATTAAGGCTTGAAGCTTGAAGTGTTGACTCAGATGGTAATATGTCTATGGCAGCCTATGCAGGACCTAATCAATAAGCTTCAATAATTCGCGGAAACGCGGTGAGATAATGTATAGCAGTGCCATGATCTACGCTTACTTACACACCATGCGAATCGCCAAATCAGGAAAATTGTCCCTTTTCATAAATCTGGCAAACCAATTTTTGCTAGCCAAAAACGTCTTAATGGAACATCGTCGTCTGTCTTCCGACACCTTAAATAGGCCTACTGTAATATTCAGCATACAACTCTTCTTTGTATTTCCATAGTTAATGTGCATTGCCAATAATTTTTCCATCTTTTCTGGGATGGGGCTACCAACTTTTGGGACAATTTTAGATAAAAACGTTTAACTGAATTACTAAGATGGATTTCTTGTACTTTAAGCTGAATGTTAGGACACAAAAATGTGACTACAAAAGAAGCACTATAGAAGCGTAAAATAGTAGTGCCCCAAACCGCAGACCAAACAGATCCATTCATAATGGAGGTGAATGCGAAACTATTTAGTGCTCATCGGTGAGCAATGTTGGCTGAGTGAGCTGTGCGTGGTGCAAGGAAAATGGTGATAAATAATTCCGTGCTTTTGTGCCTTCCGTAGTACAATGAAGTCAGCGCGCCCTACCCACGGTCTTGGTCAAGGTTTTTCAACCGGGGTTCTCCGGAACCCTAATGGTTCCGCAAAATGTCCCTAAGGGTTCCGCAAGAATAAGTGAGATATACGTTTTATTACTAAACACGCAGAATATATTATTGTAATATTATAATATATTTCCTTAAATCAGTTATTCAAAGAATTTATATTATGATGTTTGTCAAGTGAAATACGATGAAAATAAAATGAAAAAAATATATGGTATATAATTTTGTTTTTGCGCAGGGGTTCCTTGAGACATGAAATTTACTTTAAGAGTTACGTAAGGATAAAAAGGTTGAGAAACGTTGGAGACTAGCTGTTACAAGCTAGACCGTAGCCCTACCTACACTACCTTACAACAACTCGCAACACTGACGCAACTCGCAGAATAGGGTTTTTTCTCGCATCAACAATATTTCCACATAGAAGTTAATCGGTTACACTGTTACATGGTTACTGGCCCACTTTAAATCCTTTAGTACCAGAACGCATTTTCATATTCATTCTGCTTACTAATTGGTGATTTAATACAGCTTCAAATACTTATGTAGGGAATTAAAAATAGTGAAGACTCTTCTGACCTCCATAGACCCTTCCTAATGTAAATGAAATAGTCTAATTATACCTAAACTCAAAAATAGAAATGCGTCCCAGTATTGAAGGGACACTGGACACAACAATTCAAGAGCTAGCTGTCTCGCATGATTGACTCCTATACGTAATCTTACGCATGGATGGCTTGTGATAATCTACGTAGGGAATCACGACGGTCTTACATTACCCTGGCGCTTTGTGGGTGTGCCTGAGCTTTTTTCCTTGCGTTACAATGACTTGGGCCTATATTAGTGTGTGTGTGTGTGTGTGTGATTCACTGTTTGATCTGCTGCAGTCTCTGACGAGACAGCCAGACGTTACCCTACGGAACGAGCTCAGAGCTCATTATTTCCGATCTTCAGATAGGCCTGAGACCAGGCACACACCACACACCGGGACAACAAGGTCACAACTCCTCGATTTACATCCCGTACCTACTCACTGGTAGGTGAACAGGGGCTACACGTCAAAAGAGACACACCCAAATATCTCCACCCGGCCGGGGAATCGAACCCCGGTCCTCTGGCTTGTGAAGCCAGCGCTCTAACCACTGAGCTACCAGGCGCGTGTGTGTGTGTGTATGTGTGTGTGTGTGTGTGTGTGTGCTACAACTTTGCATTATAATATAATA
>NC_059272.1:20658485-20670985 GCF_017591435.1 Portunus trituberculatus | reverse complement strand
CACATGGTATATATATATATATATATATATATATATATATATATATATATATATATATATATATATATATATATATAAACACTAACTTAGACTAAATCAGTACTATTAAAGGCTTCATTTATATCTAACTTTTTTTTTTTTAAACACATAAGGGTGCTGTACAGTACATTTTTGGAAATAAAAACACTTGCATGATGCAACGGTCCCGTGGTACTTTTCCCTGTTCTTCTAAATTGTTGATACTGTTGATCTAGGGGCACCCATTTGCGCTGCAAAGACACTGTGAGCTATACCTGCCTCACACTTTTTATAAGCTCAAACTTATCTTTGAAAGGCCCCTTAAAGGGGCTATCACACTGGCTTATGATATGCAGAATGAGTAAAATCCACTCCAAATAGCTGGAACTTGCCCGGGATTAGCGGAGCAAAGTTGGGATGGCTTTATATCCATTCCGGTTCTACGTATGCTATCCCAATGAAAAAATAAAGATAATATATGTAATGAAAAACTTTTATTTAAACTAAAAAGAACGTGGCTAAATTTTTCATATTGGAACATTAAATAATATTTCATCAATACAGAAAGATAAAATATTCATATCATGTTGATAGTTTGGGCTCATGGCAACCACCCCCGACTCAAGAGTTGCTGTCGTGCACGTCTCAGTTCTTCTTTAGTTTCTTTGCAAATGCAATTCCAGAATGAAGCACAGGTTGAGGTATAAGCGGCATATGGTTTTGTTCTGGTTTGTTTTGATTAGGCTTGGTCTTAGTTGCTGGGCCGTTTGCCTAGCATAGCAAGAACGCGGACAGCTTGATAATGTTCATGGTTTCGTACCGAGAACCATGGCCCATGTTCCACGTATCATAGGCCAATGTGATACCCACTGGAACCCGGCTGGCAAGCTGGCAGCGGATTTGACCAGGTGGGTGTCGCACAAGATATGAATGTTGAATTAGTGAGTCAGTCAGTTGAACCTTGAGGATTGGGTATTAATTAACTGAGTTCGAATTGGCGATTATTCGAACTGCGAACGGTCGAATCACGAGGATCCCCTGTATAAACAAGCAACAAAGATAAATATGGCTTTCTTGATTTATGATCATAAGCAAGCCATTAATTTATGTGGTGGATACTATCATTATAATTTTATACCTTACCTAGTTTATGAAGGAAACTTGCAAGTATCATTCATTTTCAGACATAGATGACCATGTATGGCGGCTGCCAGTAGAGTTGGACGGCTGCTTGGAGTGGTGCAGACAGTTGGACAGTAGGTCGTGGTGGCCGTGCAGCAGAACAATCACCTCCACCACCACCACCATGTTCTGCAGACTCTCCTTCTCTTCCCTCCCCACACTGGGCCAGGTGGGTCAGGGTTGGGGAAGGTAAGGCTTATGGATGGGGAAGTCTTGAAAAGGCACAGGTGTGATCAAGGGAATAGGTTTAAGAGGATTTGGGATGTATGTATGAAATGAAAGAAATAAAGATTGTCTCGGAGACTGGCTCATCATAATGGATGAATTCCTACACGATCAAGTATCACACTTTGTAACAGTCAAGTCTGAAGAGAATCACAGACCTCATTCATAAGTTCATATTCAGTATAGCACCATAAGGCATTTGAGCCAAATACTTCAGTTAGGCAGGAAACCTGCAGTCGAATTCAGATGTCAAAAAGACAATGTGACCATGTGCTGGAAAGCATTACACATAAAACACCATTGACAAAGGACAGGTTCCTTCAACAGCCAGCTGTCTGGAACAGGGAGCTGACAATAGTGGGACTGGGTGAAGGGCTGTGGACACCTGTGTCCAGCAGTCCAAGCTCTGGCATCACTAGTGGCATCAGGTGGGCACTGGGCCTCCCCAAGCACTAGGCCTGGGAAAGTGATGGACAACACATAGTGACGGGGAATAATCAAGGATGACAATACTGGGTATACAGACACCTTCACAACAAACACGAAGGGTGCGATACACACAAACATGGCATTGACATTGTCTGTGACGGTTACAGTCTTCAGTAAGTGTCGCCTCTGGGAGGCGGAACAACACTCAAGTATTACAGCAGCTGGAGGGACACTGAAAGTGACAGTGAATCACCACACTCAGCACTCTGTGAAGGAGAATGCTGCAGCCGCTTATCATGGCAGGCCTTCAGGACGCTGCACAGGCCAAGGCTCATCACAGCTCTGCTGGTGGAGGTCAGCCTGGAGCTCCTGGTGGCTGGGTGTAACTCGTCCTTCACCATTATACAGGGAGAGAGGAATGTTGTGGAGTTTGTACCTAAATCATTCAGCATCGTGTCATATTTGCCAACATTTCTTTTATGAAAAATATAGTTAATAAAAATATATATATATGTATGGATCAAATAGCACAAAGAACATTGGCCAATATAAAGAACGTCCAGCGAGAGGTGCTAATCCCTAGTGACCGGCTCCGGAGCACTCACTCACACGCACACTAACACCAAAATCAACCCGGCACTAGCAGTAACAGCAACAACAACACAGTAGTCACAAAAAGGCACAATCCTGCCTCTTGGCTAAATGTCTGCAAACCATCAGGAAGTCTGAGGGCTATATCATAAAACAACATGCAACAACAAAACTTGCCCATCAGCAAAATTACAATGCAAGCAAACTTTTCTAAACCTGGCCAAATATATGAGGCCACAAAGAAAACTTGTGCAGGAGTCCCAGTGCAACTCACAGCTTGGCTGGCTCTTGCAGGAACAAAAAAAAAAAAAAAAAAAAAAAAAAAAAAAAAAAGACAAGTGTATGGAGCAATATCCATTGAACTATATACAGCACCACCTGGAAGGCAACAACCCGAACAGCACACGTGCAACACTCACACCCACATGGCTGAGGGTCACATATTACTATAGGAACATGGCGGGAAAAACTGATTTGCATGCATGTCTGTGACATACACCTGCTGGTCCTCACGCCCACAACCAGTGTTATTGTTTGCCTGGACATATGAGTCCCCACACGCCACCACTGTTCTTGGTTGAGGGTGTGTGTGAGTGGCCAGGGGTGAGGTGACGGGAGGCGGCCGTGTGCTGTACGGGTTGTACCTTACTAGACCGCCACTACGTGACTTGGGCGCAGTGTACATTGGTTTCTGGGACGGCAGTGTGGGCGGGACAAACTCGTGAGTCTGGGGCACTCCCAAGCAAGTATAATTATAATTAGGCTTGGTCTGGCAGTCAGAGGTTGAGGCTGGACTTCCATACCCTTGCTTCTCCCCTCCGACACCTGAGGACTGGTGGGATCGCCCGGGGAACTGGTAGGGATGGTGCCTCTGGTTAACGACTTGCGCCGGGCTGTATTTTGGTGCCAGAAATTGAGATGAGGTTGATGAGGCACAGGATACAGAGTCAGATGAAGTGGTAGTGGTGTCAGGTGGTAAGGTTGTCATGGACAGGGGGCTCTGGGATTGGGTAGTGACATGTGGGACTATTGTGGTAGGGGGTTCATAGCTTGAGGAACAGGGGAGTGGAGGGGAGGTGGGGCTCTCCAAGGATGAGGAGGACGTTGTGGAGGAAGCGGAGGAAGAAGAGCATGAGCTGGAGGTGGTGGCACCAGGTGATTCTGCTGGTGTGACTATGACAAGCGGCGGCCTGGGCTGTGTCTTGGCACAGCGGCCAGTGTGGCGGCAGTGGGCCCGGTGGTTGGGATCACCAAGAAGCTTCTCCAACTTCATTTTCTCTGAGGTTAGCCGTTGAATCTCTGTCTTCAGCCTCAAGTTGACATCCTCTACATTCTCGGATTCCTGTGAAGCATGAATAGAGTTATGAGTGTGGCTGCATGATGATGTTACAGCCTTGTGTACACTTTCAATGAGTGTCTACTTCATGGTGACATTCTATGTATTCTCTGATTCCTTTAAGTCATAAACACATACAAAAAGAGCTGAGTGTTGCAATATTTTTTGCAAACTTTCAATGATTGCCTACAGTTCATTGGCCCTAAATTTTTAGATGAGATCTTTGAATAATGAATAAATCAAAACAGTACATGTAAATCATAATATATGAACTAGAAATTACATGAATATTAAAGAATATTTTCAATATGGTTAACATTCATGAACTTTGATGGAATAAGTTAATACAATACAGTATATGTGTATAACGATATATTTATCTATTTTTTAATATGTTTTGCAAACCCATTCATTCTAGGATCACTAAGCAAAGCTAGCTTTGCCCAGACAGTGAATGAATTTGCAAATGAGCAACCCTGCCACGCCCTGGCTAAGTGAATCTTAACTCATGGAGTGAATGAATTAGTTAAAACAGGAGTAGGGTGAGTACAAAACACTGCCACGCCCTGTATAAGAAGTGCCCTGTTTAACATTTCTGTTCTCTTTTGGAATGAAGTTGTAAAATTAATGTTGTGATCCATATAACGTATCAGACAACTGTTGTTGTTGTTGTTGTTGTTGTTGTTGTTGTTGTTGTTGTTGTTGTTGTTGTTGTTGTTGTTGTTGTTGTTGTTGCTGCTGCTGCTGCTGCTGCTGCTGCTGCTAATTCTTCTTCTTCTTCTACTACTACTACTACTACTACTACTACTACTACTACTACTACCACCACTTATACGAACATCAAAACTTACCACCATGAGGAAATTCGTCTTCTCCTTTTTCTTGTTCCTGCACTTCGTGGCGGCAACCTTATTGCGCTCACGCCGCCGCCGTCGCCGCTCCTCGTCCTCCTCCGTCAGCTGTGGATCGAGGGGGCCAGGGATGTAAATACGTAGGGTAGTGTAGATGTAGTGCCTGCCCCAACTCCACACCTCCACCACAGCTCCACACTGCTATCACAGCTCCACCATTCATCCTATCATCGGCTCCATGACCGGGCGACATAACCAGGCGAGCAGCTCATCACCTTCACTCAGCCCTACGCGCCTTCATTGCAGCAAAAACAAAGAGGAAAATTGAATGCAAGGTGAATGGTTAGTCCCAGGCCGTCCAGTAACTCCCCAGGTGTGTGCGTGGGCGTGGGCGTGAGGCATGAGAAAATTAATGCCCAGTCAAATGTCATGTAACTGTGTGGGTGTGTGTGTGTGGGTGTTGGTGGGTGGAGTGCGGCGAATGGTGGTAGGGAGGGAGGGAGGAGTGAGGACAGGAAGAGAGTATGAGGTTTTGGGGGTAAGGAAAAAGAGGAGGAGGAGGCAAATGCTTAAGGAGAGAGAGAGAGAGAGAGAGAGAGAGAGAGAGAGAGAGAGAGAGAGAGAGAGAGAGAGAGAGAGAGAGGCGGGGGGATGACTAGAATAGTGGCCAGCAGGAGTATTGGAGAGGGAGTGAGAGGGAGCACTGGCCCTGAGATAAGGTGTACGAGAGGAGTCTCTATTTTGTTTGTTCCTTTTGTTTTATCTTCCCTCGAGACACAATATTATTTGATCTCCACACAACACGGCATCGCAGCCTCCGATCTAAGTGGCTACTTGAAATCGATGTTGGTTACACAGCGCAAAAATTCTGATAATCACTATGGTATATAAGTTGTCTTGCTTTGAGAATGACTCCTGGCACTGACACTCGACCTGGCTGTTGGCTTGTAGCAAACTAGAAATGTTACTGTACATACTTCACCGACAGCACTCTTATTTGTATTACGGTACTACATATAAAAAGCTGATCATGCCGTTTAAACTTTTACTAGTAATTTACATTTTAAGGAGCGGCAAGTGAGCGGCCTTTTTCTTCCTTTGCACTTAAGTTTGTCGACACCTTCGAGTATCTTGGACGCGTACTGACCAAGGACATGACTGGCAATGAAGTCATCAGGAAGCAGAGCAGACAACCCATGGTAATGGAGAACGCACTGCTCAGAAAATTCTCTTTCTGTACCAAGACGGTGAAGTTGGAGTTATTCAGGAGCAATAGTTACTCCTTGTACTGCAATTTGTTATTATTAGCTACCGAAATACCTAACTAAAAGTGTGCCATAATGACATCCTTAAAGGGCTGCTCGAGCTGACTATCATCTGAGGAGTCTTGGCAGCATATGTAGACATGCGGCGTTCACTATGATGGGTAGGATGGACATGCGGAATAACTCTATCATCAACTCCGTCAGGTACAGGTGTGCACATGCTCCAGTGTAGGAAGGGAGGGGAGGGGGATGGCATTCACCGAGTGACTGAGGCTACTCTGACCTATAATTGGGTCTGCAATATAGTAGTAGTTTTAATGTAGTGATTATGTCTCTTGTTCTAAGTTTCCTTTGTTCTGTACTATTGTAAGATATAATCTAATGGCGAAATGAAATCATCATCATCATATTATTATTATTATTATTATTATTATTGCCGTTATTATTACTACCATTATTATTATTATTA
Organism: Portunus trituberculatus; assembly: GCF_017591435.1. Taxonomy (NCBI): domain Eukaryota; kingdom Metazoa; phylum Arthropoda; class Malacostraca; order Decapoda; family Portunidae; genus Portunus; species Portunus trituberculatus. The sequence goes on along the minus strand of NC_059272.1, from coordinate 20,664,619 downwards.
TTATTATTATTATTATTATTATTATTATATTATCATTATTATTATTATTATTATTATCATTACGTAGATTCGTAGAAAATGAGGAGGAGGAGGAGGAGGAGAAGGATTTGCACCACAAGACCAGCACTCAAACACAGGCGACCGCAGCGTGTGTATTACATCGCGAGACCGGCTGACGGAACTCATAATTACAGATTAGTATTCTTTGCCTCAGCGAGCGGGAACGATATACTCGGCGACCATTATAGACAGTGCGGGGACGTCAGGATGTGTCACAGACCGCCGAGAACATCGCATCGTGGCCTTCAGCCTTATCTTGTCGTATCTGCGGCCCTCAGATATCGCCGCCTATCAGGACAGGTGTTGGAAGTGGCGGGGATGAGTCACGACGCACGTTACGAGATCTACCGAAGAGTCTAACGGCGGTGAGGTAAGTGCCACGAGGGACGGTGTGTAAGGAGAAGCACTGCGGTGGCTACAGCACATGTCAGGGAGGAGGTGGTATCAACTTGAAAATGAGAATAGCAAGAACAGTTGATCCGTCAGGTTTTACTGAAGTTTTTCTTAAAGCACAAGAAAGACAAGAGAGAATGCAGTATCTGATGTCTTAAGTCTAGAACAAAAAAAAGCAGTGAGATGCAAGGCGAGGGTGCCGCCGGTACTCACATCGTTGCTTACGTCTTTGAAGATTTTGGTTTCGTCGAGGAGGGACTCAGGAGTGTCGACGCCGGCAGCCTGAAGTTTGCTGCGAATCTGCAACTTGAGGCCTTCCTTGATGAGGGCTGATTTGGTGGCTTCCACAGTGTTGACAGGCGAGGGCAGATCGGGGGTGGAGGGAGGCGAGGCCCCAGCCAGGGGGCCGCCCATACCTGAGGTGCCGGGGGACCCGCCCACCAGGCCACCTTCTCCACAGCTGCCCATCGCCTCCGCCAAGTGTCGCATATCGCTTTGTTTCCTGCCGATGCTGCCGAATTCGTCTCCGGGGCTGCTCAAGTCACTGACGGGGCTCTGGAGCGCCCCGTTATCCAGCTGCAAAGACAAACCGAAATGATGATCACTCCCGCCCTGTCAATTCACGCGTCGTTCCCTGCCCCGCCCTGCCCCGCCCAGGATAGCAGCAAAGTAGCCGCACCCAACAATATCAGTCCTCTTAGGAATAAAAGTGATAAACCTTGTACGTGTCTGAATACACTGACGGCAACTGACAATATACGAGTACACCACCGCCTGTCTGACACGCGGAACGGGATGGAGGGACATACATGGATGGTTCACTCACCTCGCATTGGTATTGGGAGTAGGAGTGGGGGAGGGGTGGACTAGTCAGGTTGATGAGGGAGTTGAGGATCTCCGGCGTCTTGGGAGTGGTGCAGGAGCCCTCGGCCGCCGCAGGGGGTGGCGGCGTAAGATTCACGTTCAGGTACATGGTGTGTGCGGTGAGCCTGCAACAGATTCAGTGACTCCATTAATTATTTGGTCACTTAGTTATTTAATTCGTTCATCATCAGTTAACCAACAAATCAGTCCATCCGTCCGTCCGTTAGTCAGTCAGTCAGTAAATCTATTACACACACACACACACACACACACACACACACACACACACACACACACACACACACACAAAAAAAAAAAAAAAAATAAATAAATAAATAAATAAATAAATAAATAAATAAATAAATCTACACATGCTTAAAATTACCTACAGAAACTGGAGTATCCTAATAAAAGTAACGATTGAATGTACTATAATTAGGAAGAGGAAGGAAACCGCATACCGCAGTTATTTAGATGAAACATTATGGTAATGCATTAAACAAGACGGAGAACAAGACGGCGAGGGATAAACAATATTGATGAGAGAGAGAGAGAGAGAGAGAGAGAGAGAGAGAGAGAGAGAGAGAGAGAGAGAGAGAGAGAGGTTATAAATTGCATGTCAGAGATAATATGATGAGTGATTAATGCGAGCGAGAGCGCGCGCGCACACACACACACACACACACACACACACACACACACACACACACACACACATTCTCAATCTCCTTTAAAACATTCATTCTCTCTCTCTCTCTCTCTCTCTCTCTCTCTCTCTCTCTCTCTTACATCTAGACCGCACCCACTCCTTTGCCTCCCTTCTCCCCCTCCTCCCTCTTCCCTCCTCCTGCAGCCACCCTATCCCTCACCCCTCACCCTCACCCTTCACTGCCACGCTCACACTCACACCCCCAGCCTCCTGCCCTCAGCCGTCACGAGGTTTCTGCGAGTGTGGGGAGAGCGAAGAGACGAAGTGTGTGTGTGTGTGTGTGTGTGTGTGTGTGTGTGTGTGTGTGTGTGTGTGTGTGTGTGTGAAGGGAGTGGGAGGAGCGTGGGATATAGAGGATGTGGTAGGGGTTGAGGGTATGTGGGATGTGAAGGGAGCAGAAGAGGGATAGGGAGGGAGTAGGTGGTATGGGAAGGGTGTTTGTGTTTGTTAGCCTTAGGGAGTATGAGAGAAAGAGAGAGAGAGAGAGAGAGAGAGAGAGAGAGAGAGAGAGAGAGAGAGAGAAGAGAGAGGGAAAGGGAAGGAGGAAAGGAGAAACATAGGGGTAAAAACGTGGAAGATGACACACACACACACACACACACACACACACACACACACACACACACACACACACACACACACACACACACACACACACACACACACACCTCGCGGGCCAAGACACGTCGGCCCATCAGAGCCCTAAAATAATTCACCTTGGCCAGAGAAGCGTCAACAGCCCCTCCCTGCACACACACACACACACACACACACACACACACACACACACACACACACACACACACACACACACACACACGGGCAAGTATAAGCAAGTCATTTTCAGGAAGTGTTTTTCAACTCATCTTTGTTTTTGTTTTTGTTGTTGGTGGTGGTGGCGGCGGTGGTGGCGATGGTGGTGGAGATGAGTGGTTGATTAATGTATGGTGGAGATGATGAGTGATAGAGGAAGATTAAGATGCGTCATGTAGTAATGGTGATGCAAATATCTAATAACATAGCAGTGATGAGAGGTATTGTAGTAGTAGTAGTAGTAGTAGTAGTAGTAGTAGTAGTAGTAGTAGTAGTAGTAGTAGTAGTAGTAGTTGGAACAGTGGTGATGGTGGTAATACTAATGAAAATGGTGGTAATAATTGTTGCAATGATGGTGTAAATATTAATAAGGTGGTGGTGGTGGTGGTGGTGGCCTTGAAGAGGAGGGGGCGGGGGCAGGGAACAGGGAGGGGAAGGGCAGGTGTACCAAGCTGTCATGTGCCTGGTAATAACAGGTAAACACACAAGGTCATGCCAGCCGGCTTTACTAATGATTTCAACACCTCTTCCTCCTCTTCATCCTTCTCCTCTTCCTCCTCCTCCTTTTCCTTTAATCTGTCTTCATTTTGCTTCCCAGCTCTTATTTTCCTTTATTCTTTCTACTAATGTTTCTCTTCCCTTCCCCTTATTTTGCTTGTTTTCATCTTTTCTTCCTAACCTTCTCTTTAATTCAGTAATCTTCCTCAATCTCTTCCTTTTATTCTTTTCCCCTCATCAATTCCTCCTTACATTTGCCTTCCTTCTGTACCTCACCAGAGTTTTCCTTCTCTTCCTCATCCTATTGGACCTATTCCTTCTGACTTTTTTTCACGCCCTTGCCTCCTTCTGTTCTTGCTCTTTTGTTTTTCTTATTTTTCCTTCATCACTTTATTTTCCTTCTATGCGCTTATCCTTGTTGTTTCCCATTTCCTCCTGTGTTTTTTTTTCCCGTTTAGGTTTCAATCAACATCATTTATCATGTATTGTGTAGCTTATGGCTCCCCTAATATAATTGTTTTTCTTTCTCTCTTTCCTCTTCTTCCATTTCCTTTTTCCTCCTCATTTTTCCTCCACAAATTATCACGATTTTCAAACTTCCCTCTTTCTTCTAGTATCATTCATTTCTTTCCTTTCTATATCTTGTTTCGTTCTTTTTTTATCTTTTCTTTTGTAATGTTACTTTATAGATGTATGAACTGTATGTACGTCTCTCTCTCTCTCTCTCTCTCTCTCTCTCTCTTAGACCCTTTCATCATGATTCTCTCTTACCTCTCCCTCTTCATCCTCCCTCCTTCATTTCCCTCGTTTCTTTATCTATCCTCCCTCCCACTCATTTTCTCCTCTCAGTCCCTCACCTATCCTGTTACTTCTCCTCCTCCTCCTCCACCTACTCTTCCACCTCCACCACCTCCTCCTCTTCCTCCTCCTCCCTCACACAATTAATAACAATCAGCGTGACTCGTTAATGAGGACACAACTTCGTTAACCTCATTCCTCTCTCACTCCCATCTCTCTCCTCTCCTTCAACCCATCTCTTGTCAGTCACTTTTATTACTGCTATCCTCTCTCTCTCTCTCTCTCTCTCTCTCTCTCTCTCTCTCTCTCTCTCTCTCTCTCTCTCTCTCCATTAAGCCATCATTAATTTTCTTTCACTTGTTTAGTAGTTTTTTTTTCTTTCCCGAATTACTTTCTTCTTATCTTTCTCGTTTCCTCGTTTATCCATATTTTTTCATCATATTTCACTCTTCTTCATTATTTTTTCTTCTTTTTTTGCATATTCATTCATCTACTCGTTTCTCATACCCTTACCTCTCCATTTGCTTCTCATTTCTTGCTCGTTTTCTTTCATTCCCCAACCGTCTCTCTCTCTCTCTCTCTCTCTCTCTCTCTCTCTCTCTCTCTCTCTCTCTCTTTGTCATTTCTTCTCTCTTCTTTTCATTCTTCTCTCATTTATTTGTTATTCCTTTTCATGACATACTGTTCAGGGTTTATTTATTTTTTATTTATTTATTCGCAGTATTTTTTTTTCATTTTCATGTTATGTTCTAATATTTTCTTTGTTTAGGTTATATGCAAATGTATATGACCTCTCTCTCTCTCTCTCTCTCTCTCTCTCTCTCTCTCTCTCTCTCTCTCTCAGTTTATAATTTCAAGAGTTTTTTTTCTCTCTTTTTTATTTGTTTTTGAAGAATAATTTGTGAGAGATTTTTTTTTTCATTTTTCCTTTCTTTTGCATTTGGCTATTCTTAACCTTAAAAAAGAATGAAAAAAGAAGAAAAATACATATCTTAGTCAAAAGGAAGAAGGATTGAGGACTGCTGATGTATAATAAAGGCACAACATACACACGCCCTTATATATATATACGCAAGTGCTTCTAATATACGAGCAACATTCTGACAGGTGTTGGTATCATAAAAATCGAAAACTTGATGCTGTTGTGAAAATACAGGAATAATTTTGACATTTCTGTGTGTGTGTGTGTGTGTGTGTGTGTGTGTGTGTGTGTGTGTGTGTGTGTGTGTGTGTGTGTGTGTGTGTGTGTGTGTGTGTGTGTGTGTGTGTGTGTGTGTGTGTGTGTGTGTGCGTGCGGGCGTGCAGTGGGCGAGTGTGGGCGTGTGTTATGGTGGTGTGTGTAGGTTGACGCCACTTAAGGCAAAACGAGAACATGACAACAGCAACAGTGTGTGTGTGTGTGTGTGTGTGTGTGTGTGTGTGTGTGTGTGTGTGTGTGTGTGTGTGTGTGTGTGTCCGGAGAGAGAGAGAGAGAGAGAGAGAGAGAGAGAGAGAGAGAGAGAGAGAGAGACGGTAGCCAAAGCAGCAAGTCATGGGGTCGTGGTGAGCCTTGCAATGCCTCTTCCTTCCCGCCACGTATTTACCTGCCTACACATTTCATCACTCCCTAATTGACCTACTCTCTCTCTCTCTCTCTCTCTCTCTCTCTCTCTCTCTCTCTCTCTCTCTCTCTCTCTCTCAACCTTGCTTATTGAATACCCTCTTACGATTTTATCCCCTGCCATCTTCTTCCTCTTTAAAGAATTGACGTTTTCTTTCTTTTTTCGTCTGAGTACTTTATAAGGAGAGATGATTGTGTTTTTAAGTTTTTTTTCGTTTTATTTATTCTTTCTTTTTTTTCCCTCAAATGTGTTTATGTGTGTATGTAAATTTGCATATGTTTAAAAAAAATATGAAAAGTATTCCTTTGCTATTATCTTCAACTGTCATTATTACTCACTGTCATTATATTTTACTGTTTTTTTTATTGAAACTTCAATGTATTATTTTACATCATTTA
>NC_059272.1:20645985-20653485 GCF_017591435.1 Portunus trituberculatus | reverse complement strand
GCTCTAGTTGAAATGACATGGGATTTTATTGCTCTTTTTTAAGGTTCTAGTGACACATGAATACTATCTCTACATTACTAAACTTAGCGTCCCAAATAGCTTATATCTATGAGGTAAGCAGGACTTGATTTAATTAATGTACTCTTAGATTGGTGCAGCTTATCCCAAACGTCTTCGTAAAGGCCAAAAGTTGTGCTGCTGTGTCCCTTCCTTTGTGCTCCTTTAACTCTTCGCTCCAGACCTATACCACATCGCCCCTTTCCCTGAATATTCAACATACCTCGCCCCTCTCAGCCACGCCACGCCACGCCCTCCCTGTAAGAATCATAATACCCAACAAAGACCTCATTTCCCAGCCGCACTTATGCCTAGGTAGGAAATGTAACCTCCTTTCTCTCCATACCAAGCGTTCCACCTCCTTTACCTTGCCACACAATTACGTGACTCAGGAACAGGTGGCCCAAAGTAATGCTGCCGTGAACTCGGGTGAATCTCATGTTTACATATCGAATGGAAAGTAATACACACACTAATGAGGTGCTTTAAGTGAGGACAGAGTGAAATGAACACTTGCTGGGTATATTATTCTTTGTTACAGTTTCGTAGTACTGGTTTCGCTTCTTCAGACGAATATTAGTGTTTTATGTAAGAGCTTCAGCGAAGATCTGTAACTCGGGGACATGATATAAATAGAGGCAGTTGACGGTGGCTCCTTTTTTGTGTGGTAGAGTGTCTTGTAAAGCTGGACATCAATGCCCGTTAGGCCCAGATTCCCGACCCGTGCGTGGTAAGGCAGTAAATGAGTCGAGTTCATGCTGTATAAAGTGCGTCTTTCATACTGCTTTCCTTCTCTTGTATGCATCTTGTGTGCCTTGTAAGGGACAAATATTTTTTTTTGTTTTGTTAATTTTACCAAACTTATATAGGTTGTATTTTATTATTTTCCTTTAAATAATATTTTCTTTATATTTTTTTTCCAAATGTTGTTTGTAGGAAATGCGCATTGTTTTTCTTGACTAATATATAAAATAGATTTTACAAGTTGAACAATATTTACTCAATATTTCTTGGTTTTGTTGTACGAAGGAAACAATTTTGTTTTCTTAGGGTTACATAGGCTGTCTTTATTCATTTGTCTCTCTTTTCATCTATTACATTTTTGGCGTGAATTATAAGAACCACACAGTAAGTTATACGGTACCTACGCATCCAATTATTTATTTATTTTCGAGGTCAATCCTTACCAACTTAATATTTCCCCTTCGATTATTTATTTTCGAGGTCACACCATATTTACTTTATATTTCGTCAAGCATTTTAAGAGGCAAGCCCTATCATTTTTTTCCTTCGAACCCCACACACACACACACACACACACACACACACACACACACACACACACACTCACACGCGGGACGCACGAATTCAATATAAATTCAAATATTTTCTGAGCTAAACCAATATTTACCTTATAAATCAAAGAATCTTAAGACGCAACTATTCTTTCTTCGCCCCCTTCCCCATTTTCTAGGAACGCATGCATTTTGAACACCACACACCATAAGACGAGGAAAGAAAACAGCTCTTGCAACACACCCATCTCACACCTTAACCCACGTCCACCACACTCCTCCCAGCCTGCTCAGCCACACCCACCAACACTGCACAGGAACACCACACCCCGTCCATGTCTTAGCCACACCCCGAAACACATCACACCAGTAGCCACTTTTATTTTAGTCACACAAACTAACGCTGCATATCAACAGCCTCTTCCTTGTCTTAGTCCGCCCGTCCCTCCCCCTGCCCATGTCTCAGCCACATCCCTGAGGACTCCACACCAGCAAGCAGTCTTATGTCCTTGTTACGGCTGCCACACCTTGCATCTCATTCCTTCCCTGTCTACTTTTTTTTCCACTTTTCTTTAAGCACCTCGAGACAGCCACATCACGTTTTTACTTTTTTTTCTTTCACATATTAGTGGATTTGTTAACTTGCCACACTATTCAATATTTTTCACTTTTTTTCAAGCAGTTCCATTTATTATACCCTCTCTATAATTTACGTTTCTAGTTAGTTAGTTTTTTTTCTTTCTTACATTCTTTTTGCGCCTTGAAATACGAGTAGTCTCACCTCTCAAATTACTTCCTTGCAGCCACGTTTAATTTTTCTTCGTGCTTTTATTCTTCCACCTCCAACTAACTACATCTACCTTTCATAAATACCTTTTCACTATATGTCAAATCCGTAACTTTTTTCCACACTTTTTGTACTTCCAACAAGCTGCAATTTCATACCTTCCTTCTCCCACGTTTATACCTTTTTCACACCTTTACTTATTCATCACTTTTTGCGCCTCCTATAAGCCACACTTCTATATCTTCCCTTTACCTCTCATTTATATAGTTTTTCACTTTTTCTGCATCTTCAACAAACGTTAATGCAATATCTTCCTATACCAACTGTTGTATCTTTTTTATACCTTTTGTACAGTATTTCTCACCTTTTGTATATACCTTCTCTTCTTTTTCCATCTCCAGCACATCACATTCTTAAAATATCCTCTCTTATCTTCACCTTTCTACCTTTTTTTTTTTTTTATACCTTTACGTCACTTACAAGCCTCAACACCTCTCGGTACCTTTCCTGCAGCCAAGTTTGTACTCTTTTCACACTTCTTTTGCACCTTCAAACAGCCACACCCTCCCGGTACTATTAAGTGCATTATCCTCCTAACCACCACCACAAACACACAGACACTTTACAGCTTGGAGATATGAAAGGAAATACTTTGCTAAGACGCCTCCTGTTTGACATTTTGTGTTGAAACGTTCAGAATACACACACACACACACACACACACACACACACACACACACACACACACACACACACACACACACACACACACACACACACACACACACACACACACACACACACACACACACACACACACCGCTGCCACCACCACAACAAAGCTCAATACATCATCTCTGTTACCACCACCACCACCACCATCACCATCACACACTCACCTCTCACTCACTCTCTCCCTCCCATCGCCACGACCAATAGTACAACCTCTCACATCCCCCCCTCTAAAAAAAGAATCAATACTACACCATTCACTCTCCCTCTCCCTCTCTCCCCTTTTTCCCCTTCCCTCTCCCCTCACTCACTACAATGCATTTTAATCTCACTACACACACACATACATCCCTCCGTCTATCTCTACCATACAGACACTATGCATGGTTATGGTAATGGAGGTGGTAATAGTGATGGTGATAGTGATGGTGTAGATGGCCCACTCACTACGATAGTCTTGTCCTACTTATGCTACTGAGAACACGCCACCTCTTCCTTCATCATCCTTGCATCACCATAGATACACGGTAATGGTGATGACGATGATGGTGGTGATGAAGATGAAGGTAATAAGAAAGTAGGTAGTGATGGTGAAGGTAATGATGGTGATGATACAGGAAAATATGTTACAACTTAGAAATTAACCTTATGAGGTGGTGGTGGTGGTGGTGGTGGTGGTGGTGGTGGTGGTGGTGGTGATGATGATGATGATGATGATGATGATGACAAGAATAAGAGGAAGTTAATACAACCCCTCCCCATTTATTTAACACCCCCACCCCTTCCTTCATCTGCCCCTTACCATCACCTCCCCCTCCTTCCCCTATCCTCCCCATCCACCCCAACCCCTGCCACGTCACCAGCAAGGCTATCTATTCCCCTCCACCTGCCTCCACCACCCCCATAAGTTCCCCATCGCCCCCTCTTCTCCCTCCCGCCACCACCCCGGCTCCCCTCTCCATCCCTCCCCTTCCTTCCCCTCTGGGCTGCAAAAATGGCTGACGGCAAGCAAAATGGCGGACGATGGTGGAGGTTGTGGAAGTAGCAGCAGCAGCAGCAGCAGCAGGAGGAGGAGGAGGAGGAGGAGGAGGAGGAGGAGGAGGAGGAGGAGGAGGAGGAGGAGGAGGAGGAATTGTTGTAGTTGTGATGATAGTAAGAGAATGTTTGTTAATGGTGAGAATTAAGCAGTAATAGTAGTAATGGTGATGGTGGTGGTGGTGGTGATGTGGGTGTTGTTGTCTTTCTGTTTACCCCATCTGTTGCTATTTGTGTGTGTGTGTGTGTGTGTGTGTGTGTGTGTGTGTGTGTGTGTGTGTGTGTGTGTGTGTGTGTGTGTGTGTGTGTGTGTAGGGGTGAAGGTGGTGTAAAAAGGTTGGCAATCTCTCTCTCTCTCTCTCTCTCTCTCTCTCTCTCTCTCTCTCTCTCTCTCTCTCTCTCTCTGTTGTTGTAAGGGAGAACTTTCTGGGAGAAGTTGTTGTTATTGGTGTTATTGTTTTGGAGGATACGAGGAGGTGGAGGAGGAGGAGGAGGAGGAGGAGGAGGAGGAGGAGGAGGAGGAGGAGGAGGAGGAGGAGGAGGAGGAGGAGAAAGAGGGGAAAGGATGATGATGATGATTATGATGATGAATTAAATCAAAAGCAAGAACAAATAGTACCTACAAGACCAAGATAAGAACACGAACGAGAACGAGAACGAGAAAGCTTAAAAAAAAAAAAAAAAAAAAAAAAAAAAAACAAGATCTAGGAAGAAAGGAGGAGAAAAGCGAAGGATGACGCGGGAAGGGGATGGGAGTGAGACAGAGAAGAAAGAGGAAGGAAGGATGGGGGTTAGGACAGCTGCAGGAACACACCTACACACACACTACACCACCTGCCCCTTATCCTTTCCTCTCCCCACCCAAACAGCCTTTCCTAACTACCCCCCCACTCCCCCTCACTTCTCGTACCACCAAAGCCTTGATAAATTTGGGAAGGAAGGAGGGATGGGACGAGAGGAAGGTTTGTATTATCCTTCAAATATCCTTCAAATTCTTCTAAAATGGATCAGTTAGATTAGGTTACAGTCACCACATTATTTGTCATTCACGAAGCTGGAAGGAGTCATTTTGTTACGGTGACGGGGCTTGAAGCGTGGTCTGCGGCGCCACCTTCTCCACACTGTCATTGGAGGGTTCGGTGCCCGTCGGCTTCGTGGACTTAGCGCTCCCCCTTCGGCGCCATGACCACAATGTTGTACCGCCTTCCTCCCCTCCTGCCCCCTTCGCGCGCACACACACACACACACACACACACACACACACACACACACACACACACATTTCTTTTTTTTTTAATCAGTCAGTCACCGTCAATCAGTGTGTGTGTGTGTGTGTGTGTGTGTGTGTGTGTGTGTGTGTGTGTGTGTGTGTGTGTGTGTGTGTGTGTGTGTTTGTTGGGCGTTTTCCGTATTACAGAAAAATACTAAAAGTCTTTATTATATAACAGATACAAAATATATAAGACAAGGAATAGAAGAAGAGAAAGAAGAAGAACAACAACAACAACAACAACAACAACAATAATAATAATAAAGTCTATAATTATTCTCCAGAGTGGTTGGATTGAATTAATGATATTGATACACGACTCCTTTTGGCATACGTGTGTTTGCTTAACCGTGACCGACGAGAGAGAGAGAGAGAGAGAGAGAGAGAGAGAGAGAGAGAGAGAGAGAGAGAGAGAGAGAGAGAGAGAGAGAGAGAGAGAGAGAGAGAGAGTCCAAAATACGTCTTGTCATCATCCATTATTGTTGAAAAAGTGACATTGAAAAAGGGAGAGAAAAAAATGAAAGGATGGTTCAAATAAAAAAAAAGGTGCCATTATTATTGTTATTTGATTATCACAAATATAAACTTCTCTACCAAAACCGTTTCCAATCCTTCCTTTGTCAACACACACACACACACACACACACACACACACACACACACACACACACACACACACACACACAGCTCGACGAAGTAAATACACAAGAACCTAGGGAAAGCAACGAAAACTGCTAGAAAGAGAAAGAAAGAAGATATTATGTATAGAATAGGGAAAAAATAACAAAGAAGGAAATTGGCTATTACGTTTAATAGCGGAAAAACTAATGGGAGGTATGGATGTATGTATGAATGTATGGACGGATAGACCAAGGCACGAATCAAAGGATGGAAGAGTAAATGGATGTATGTATAAATGGATGAACAAACTAAAGAATAAACAGAGAAATGTACTTAACCCCTTCAGTATTGAGACGCATTTTTACCATGAATTTTGTGTATTATGAAACGATTTTATTTACATTAGGAGGAGTCTATGGAGGTCAGAAGATTAATGGCTAGTCTTCACTATTTTAATCTCTACATAAGTTTCTGAAGCTGTATAAAATCACCAAATACTAACCAGAATGAATATGGAAACACGTCGTCCATAGTACTGAAGGGGTTCAGGAGAGACGGATCGAGGGACAGTCAGAAAGATAAATACAACTGACAGACAGGAAGACATACGAACTAACGAATTCAAGGACAAAAACACAAACTAACGAACAGACACACACGAAGTAACTAAAGAAGAGACAGACGCACGGGCAAACGGACGAAGAGGGGGGGTGAAGGAATGCATGAAGCGAAAATCAGCCAAGCGAAGGATTTATGTCAAGGCTGTTAGGTGAGGGGCAACCATCTTCATTCTCTCTCTCTCTCTCTCTCTCTCTCTGCCTCGGCGTGATGGACATGACCACTCCTTCAGAAAAAAAGGAAAAAAAAAAAAAAAAAAAAAAACGTAGATATCTGTTAATTATCATCCATTGTTAATACATAAATGAATTTCCAAACCACGACCTTCAGGTAATTTTTTTTCTTCCCCCTTTTTTTCTTCTACTTCTTCAATTCGTTTACGTTTTCTTTTTTCGCAATATTACACATGGAGAGGAAAAGAGAAAATGTGAGCGGGTTATAATATCATTCCCTCATTTTCTTCGTTGTTATAGAGAAAAATAAATAAAAAAACAGAGAGAGAGAGAGAGAGAGAGAGAGAGAGAGAGAGAGAGAGAGAGAGCGCAGTCCTGTAGTATTTTCTTCCTGCATCTCTCCCTCCACCCATCCCCCTTCCCCCAAAACGCGAGCGCACACAACAGAAAACAAAAGAGCGTACAAGTCACCTCCAGAATTAGAACCAGCACCATCTTTGAACCTCCCTGTGTGTGTGTGTGTGTGTGTGTGTGTGTGTGTGTGTGTGTGTGTGTGTGTGTGTGTGTGTGTGTGTGTTATCGCCAAGGTAACACAAGCTCGTATCTTTCCTTTACACATATTCATTCTATACTGGTGTTTGAAAAATGTTGTGTAAATAAATGGAACTTGTGTCTTTGTTATTCATTTGCTTTCATTTGTGTGTGTTTAAAAGAATAAAGATGGAAAAGTGAGGAAATATCGATGTGTTGTTTATATACTTTTGGTTTGTTTTTCTAATTTCCTTTTCTTTTTTTATTTTCATTTTACTTCCTCCTCCTCATTTTTTCTCTCTCTCTCTCTTCCTCTTCTCCTCTCCTCCTCCTCCTTCTCCTCTTGTTCTTCAACCAGTTATGTAAAGTCATGTTCGTTAC
>NC_059272.1:20633485-20640985 GCF_017591435.1 Portunus trituberculatus | reverse complement strand
CTGTCTTTGTATCTAATCTATGTCTGTATGTCCGTCTGTCCGTCTGTCTGTCTCTTTATCTCGGCCTATGTCTGAAAATCTCTCTCTCTCTCTCTCTCTCTCTCTCTCTCTCTCTCTCTACTAAGATGAAAAAGACAGAATACAAAATTTAATAAGTTAACAGTCTGTGTGTGTGTGTGTGTGTGTGTGTGTGTGTGTGTGTGTGTGTGTGTGTGTGTGTGTGTGTGTGTGTGTGTGTGTGTGTGTGTGTTAGGTAACAGAAGAGGATACACAAACATCACTTCTCTTATCTGCTCTTAATCCCGTTCTAATCTTTGTGACAGGACACACCTGGGACACACACACACACACACACACACACACACACACAGAAACCTTACACCCTTTAACTGTTTATTGATATCTTGCTGTTGTCGTTACTGGTGGTGGTACTGTAGAGAGAGAGAGAGAGAGAGAGAGAGAGAGAGAGAGAGAGAGAGAGAGAGAGAGAGAGAGAGAGAGAGAGAGAGAGAGAGAGGATGGTTGTCATAATGTCGTTTTGAGATCTAGAGGTGTTTATGTTTAGATGAGATGCCGGTGGGGAAGTCCTCAGGAGAGAGAGAGAGAGAGAGAGAGAGAGAGAGAGAGAGAGAGAGAGAGAGAGAGAGAGAGAGAGAGAGAGAGAGAGAGAGACGAGAGACAAATACACCTTGGTCTCGACTCACGTCGTCTCTCTCTCTCTCTCTCTCTCTCTCTCTCTCTCAGTAAGACTTTGCCTTATCTACAAATGTTTCGAGAGAGAGAGAGAGAGAGAGAGAGAGAGAGAGAGAGAGAGAGAGAGAGAGAGAGAGAGAGAGAGAGAGAGAGAGAGAGAGAGAGAGAGAGTCATGTGGAAAACTAACTACTACTACTATTACTACTACTAAAATCACTAATAAGCAAACATTTAAAGATAAAAATCGTAAACTAATGGGAAAATCGAAGCAGGAGGAGGAGGAGGAGGAGGAGGAGGAGAAGGAGGAGAAGAAGAAGAAGAAGAAGAAGAAGAAGAAGAAGAAGAAGAAAAAGAAGAGGAGGAGGAGGAGGAGGAGGAGGAGGAGGAGGAGGAGGAGGAGGAGGAGGAGGAGGAGGAGGAGGAGGAAAAATACTTGACACAAAACAGAGAGTGAAAGCGTGGATAATTAATGACATGATAATTATGATCCTTGCGAAGGGGAGGAAGGAAGAAAGGAAGGAAAGAAGGAAGGAAGGAAAGAAATCATTAGACGGAAGAACGTAAGGAAGAATAACATTATAGGAGAAGGAAAATAAAGCAGGAAATAAATGATGAAAACACGGTAGAAAAAAAATAAACGTGCGTATAATATAAATTCCATTCGAGAGAGAGAGAGAGAGAGAGAGAGAGAGAGAGAGAGAGAGAGAGAGAGAATTAAGTAAAAGAATAAAAAAAGAGAAAGAAGTAAATGAGAGAAATAAATGTGACTTAATTTAGAAATGACTAAAACAACGAATAAAACATCAAACTTATACTATGATGCCCCTTGTGTGTGTGTGTGTGTGTGTGTGTGTGTGTGTGTGTGTGTGTGTGTGTGTGTGTGTGTGTGTAGGCGCGCGTGACCACAATCTTGGCACCCTCTTCGATGCCTTCCCTCGAATCACCCCTTCTCCTCCTCCCCCACCATGCTTCTCCTCCCACTACCTGTGCCCTCCACTTCCTGGTCTGAGTCAGGGGCACCGATGGCATGGCTATTCGGAGGTGCCACTCTTTGTCTCCTGGCATCCCCGCCCCATACACACCCCTGCCCTGTTCCCCCTACAACTCTTCTGCCCCTTACACCCTATCAAATGCCCTGTACAACCTTACCAAGGCTCCCCTGTATTTCCCTTATAATTCTTCTGCCCCTTACACTCTATCAAATGCCCCTACAACAGTGCTGCTCCCCTGTAAAGCCCTACAATTCTACACATTCCCTATCCTACCTTCTCTCAGTCATATGCCCAATGCCCCCTACAATGGTCCTACTCCCATGCACCCCCTACCGAGTTTCCCTGCAATGCCTTCCACTCTATCCATACCCTGTTAAATGCTTCCTAAAATCCTTCTCCTCCATACCCTGCCCAGCGTCCCCACAATGTCGTGTCTTCTGCCCACTACATCATCTGTCTCTTGACACTATCACGTCTACGCCCTGGCTACGTCCACTCCATCCTGCCTCCTACACTCCTCTGCCCTCCACTGCGGTTACTACGAGTATTTCACATCCTCTGACTCCTAGTACGCCGACTCTCTCTCTCTCTCTCTCTCTCTCTCTCTCTTATCATCAGCTATTATAACATATCTTTCATTTCATGCGATTTCTCTCAAACTCCTGTTAATAACAATAATAATAATAATAATAATAATAATAATAATAATAATAATAATAATAACACAAAACGAAGACAAAAAAGGCCGCTGAATAAAATACGTAAATAAGTAAGTGTGGAAAACAGAGAAAAAGAGGAAAACAATGATAATAATGAACTATACATATACAGTACATAAAAATTACAATACAATACTGAGGTTAGTTTTTTTTTTTTGTACTTAAGAAATGTGAGTTAGGAGAGAGAGAGAGAGAGAGAGAGAGAGAGAGAGAGAGAGAGAGAGAGAGAGAGAGAAATATATCACGATGCTAACAAAATACAAATATAATTACACCAAGCAGGAACAGCAAAACAATGAAGTGGCAGAGATAATACAGCAATGTAGGTTCAGAAAGGAGGAAAATAAGTGACAAAGCCAGTACGTGTTTCCTCTCGTCACTTGTTTTTTCTCTACAAGTCATTTCTCCGAATCTCCCACACGTAGCGCTTTCAAGAGAGAGAGAGAGAGAGAGAGAGAGAGAGAGAGAGAGAGAGAGAGACACTAACATTTCAGATTTTACGAGCCTTTGTGTTCATTAAAGAAATAACGATATAGGGAAGTTATGAATTATTTGAGTACTATTTTTTCATGTATTACTTCAAATAATGGTGATAAGTAATAATAATGACGGCAAAATAAAGAAGAAAAAGGAAAAGAAAAAGAATAAAAGAATAGAAAAAAAGAAGAAAAGAAGAAGAAGAAAAAAAAGAAGAAGAAGAAGAAGAAGAAAATAAAAGAAAGTGATAATGGTTGAGAAAAATAATAAAAATGGTAATAATAATAATAGTAATAATAATAATTCCCCTTAAATTAGTGACGGCGCACTATGATAACCGTTGGTGTGCCCATTAACATCAATCCATCCATTAATTCATCAATCCTGGATATCCATGGCTGTGTGTGTATCAATTAATCCTGAAGCGTTCACTATTACTATTAGAAAAATATATATTACATGTTAGTTTATTTCACTTATTATTTTCTTTGGTTTTCAGTCATAATATTTCGATGACCAGTAGTAGGAATCATGTCAGTGAGTGAGTGAGTATAAACGAGCAATTGATGAGTGAGTGAGTGAGTGTGTGTGTAGTATGGATGAGTGAGTTATGAATGGACGGACTGACTGACTAACAGAGTGAATGATAAGAACTTTGTGATTGATTCAATGAGTGGGTGAGAGTGGCAGGATTCTTTAGTGTGTCTTCATGGAAATGACATTCATTGTTTCGTCTAAACTGGAGAGGAAATGGTGTGTGTGTGTGTGTGTGTGTGTGTGTGTGTGTGTGTGTGTGTGTGTGTGTGTGTGTGTGTGTGTGTGTGTGTTTTAGGAGACGGATGGATAGTCACGTGAAACACACATACATAGAAACAAACTCCCGCTCGCAAGTACACACGCACGCACGCACGCACACACACACACACACACACACACACACACACACACACACACACACACACACACAGAGTGAGCGTGACAGCGCATAATAAAGAGGATTATTGATTTCAAAACAGTAAATATTAGTGCATTACGCTGCTAACAAACCTTAGGAGGCTTCAAAACTTGGCGTGCACACACACACACACACACACACACACACACACACACACACACTTGTATAGAAAGGTTTGAAATATATATATATATATATATATATATATATATATATATATATATATATATATATATAGAAAGATAGATAGATAGATAGATAGATAGATAGATATAGATGAAAATGTAAAAGAAGGATCGGAAAAATATTCAAGTGGAACATTATGTACCAGAGAGAGAGAGAGAGAGAGAGAGAGAGAGAGAGAGAGAGAGAGAGAGAGTTTTGTGTAACACGCAGTTAAATCGAACTTAATTTACAACAATGCAACTTCTGACAAAAACGATAATGATAATGATAACAGTAGTAGTAGTAGGAGTGGTGGTGGTGGTGGTGGTAGTGGTGGTGATAAATTTACTTAGCTGCAATATCAAATAATTATCACCAAGCTTATCATAAAAGAGAAAAAGAAAATATCATTACAGCAACAGCGATAAATCGCCCTTAGCTGCATCTCACTACATCAATCTATCAAATCAATCTGTGTACATCACCACTACTACTGCTACTTCTAATAATAATAATAATCAATAATAATCTGCATCTATTAACCTCAACTACATAATACAACTGATTAATCTCCATCTACTACCACTCCTACAACGTATGACAACGCAAGAGAACTAAGCCACCCAATCCACATCACTGCAACCATATGTATCCCACCATTGCCACTAAAATCATGACAACCACTGCACCTAAGCCAGTTCATCCGCACCACTGACACCATGTACAATCCACCATTGCCACTAAAATCTTGACAACCATTGCACCTACGCCACCTAATCCGCATCGCTGCCACCATATGTACCCAATCAGTGCCACTAAAATCTTGACAACCACTGCATTTATGCTGCCTAATCCACACCGCTGCCACCATATGCATAATAACACCACCAATCTAAGCCACCTCCCATCCCCACGGCTGCCACCATTGGCCCCACTACTGCCACTAGAATCCTAATGCCACTGAACCTAGGCCTCCCTATCCAAACCAATGACACTGAAATCCTAACATCATACGATCTTGATAACCACTGTAACTTCACTTTCATCAACACCACAACACCTTTACAATTCAGTGACACTAGCTTCAACACCGGCGATCTCTCTCTCTCTCTCTCTCTCTCTCTCTCTCTCTCTCTCTTTCCATAACACCACACACACACACACACACACACACACACACACACACACACACACACACACACACACACACACACACACACCTTTTATATTCTTCAGCACGTCTGTGTAATCTTCGCTTTTTGTATGTTTTTTTGTTTTTTTTCTTTATAATTATGTTAGTAGTGTGTATTAGTTTTAAAGGACATGCTGAAAAGGATTAGTCGGTGCTTTTTCTTCTTATCTCTCAGCATCTAAACATTAAAATCTCTCTCTCTCTCTCTCTCTCTCTCTCTCTCTCTCTCTCTCTCTCTCACTGACAACCTACTTTTCCACTTCCTTTTTCGTCTCACAGTCAAAAGAAAGAAAATGAAAAGAAGCTTCCGTGTCACCGAGTCATTCATTTTGCACCTTTGACTGACACACACACACACACACACACACACACACACACACACACACACACACACACACACACACACACACACACACACACACACACACACACACAAACACACATACGGTGACATACATATAGCTCCTCGCTCCTACTTAACCTTCCGCGACCTGAGATGTGCAAGGTATGGGAAAAGCGCGCGTGAATGTATGAGTGAGTGAGTGAAGACAGGTGTGAGTGAGTGACATACGTACCTCTGTGCTAGCTCTATCAAGAAAGGGTGAAGTAACCTTTCCCTCTCTCTCTATACAAAGTGTATCCTGTTACTTGACAGCCACGTTTGTGTCCTGACTGGTCATCGACACCCCTCTCCAAACAGCCCCCTCGCCCTACCATCGCACTGCACTCTTGGCCACTGAATCCCGCCTCTACCGACGCTAATATATATACGTGTCTATTTTTAGAGTTGACGTCATATCCCAGCTCGTTCATTGGCTGGTGCCCCCCGCACTACGTAATGTGAAGGAGTCTGATTGGTGTGCGGGGCGCGGGGAGAAAAAAAGCCAGCCTAGGGAGCGCGGGAGCATCTTCACGACACTGTCACGATAAAAACACAGCGAAGGGCGTGACAGCTCCCCGCGTGAGATGAATAGCTAGGCGAGGCAGGGTGGAACACGGGCAGGGGCTGTGCGGAGTGGGCGTGGCAGGCTGGGGCGGGGTTGTTCATGGTCGTGTTAGCGGGGTCGCGGCGCCGATAAGAAGACTGTTACTACTACTTGTTGGCGGCGGCGGTGGTGGGCTTGCCCATTTTGCCCCGGGCACCAGCACCCTGCCAGCCGCGCACTGCCACGCTGCACCCTGCCACCGTCCCTCACCCTGCTGCACCACCCCTGCCAGGCCTCCCATACGCTCCCTAGCTCCATAGTGAGGCTTCGTCGGTTGGAGTTTGCCTGAGTGAGGGCGCCCCCCGCAAGGTCTCTGAAGGTTGCAGTACGACGTGTGAGACAGTCAGACAGCCTGGCTCCCTCGCCCCGACCCCGCCGCCACCACCATCACCACCTCCAGCCGGCGTTCAGCAAGGCAGGGAAACGGTCGCCATATGTTCGGCACCTTAGAATGTCTCGCTGCAGGTGTCTCATTTACGCACGCAACGCTGTCATTACGCGGACCACACGCAAATAGTGCTTATGAATGACACCGAGAAATTTGATATGGAGGACAAATGTTTTCGTCACGTAACTGTTTAGAACGTTCAGCAATCAAGGCCGCATTTTTTTCATTACTAACGAAAACTTCAACATATTTTCGTTCTCTTAACTGAACTGAGCGGAACTGAAGGCAAAGATAGCGGGGAGTTAGGAAAAAAAAAAAAAACAATAAAGGAGAAAATAAGGATAAGAAGAAAAAAGATGAAGGAAAGAAAAAGAAAAAAAGTTACTATCGAATCTTAATTAAACCCAGACATCATCTCGTCCCATTCGCTAAACTACAAACGCGAATCATAATAAAAAAATCTAACTCTAACTGACTTAACTGCTGCCATAAAACTGAACAAAAAAGTAAGTAGAAAAAAAAAGGGATAAGGTCACAACAGACACGACACGAACCCTCCCCCCCCATACATACTCCACACTACCCCCATGTGTGTGTGTGTGTGTGTGTGTGTGTGTGTGTGTGTGTGTGTGTGTGTACCAAGGCAGCTAGCGAGGTGTGGCAGCTTGTCTCCTCGCCGCCCACGCACCGCCCACCCACCCATCCTCCCTCCCTCACGACTCCCTGCACACACACACACACACACACACACACACGAGTTTTTGCATGATCCGTACACGGTTTTATTATCATTATTACAATTATTATTTTTACTTCTCCTCCTCCTCCTCCTCCTCCTCCTCCTCTACTACTACTACTACTACTACTACTACTACTACTACTACTACTACTACCACCACTACTACTACCACTACTATTCTGAAGTATGTGAA
>NC_059272.1:20613485-20625985 GCF_017591435.1 Portunus trituberculatus | reverse complement strand
AATAATAATAATAATAATAATAGTTGCTTTGCCTTCTGTCCTTCTCTATTCATCTTATTCTGATTTCTTTCCTTATCTTTCTTCATATTTGGAGATTATTTTTTTTCCTTCTCCTCATCCTCCTCCTTTCTCTTTCACTTCTTCTCTAGCTTCTACTGTCTTCTATTCTCTCTCTCTCTCTCTCTCTCTCTCTCTCTCTCTCTCTCTCTCTCTCTCTCTCTCTCAGCGCGCGCGCTGATCTGAGCAAACTAAAAGATAGATAAGTCGATAGATTGAGTTATAAATAAGATTAAAAAAAATAAAGAAGAAAACACAGACACAGACAGACAGGAAGAATAAAAACAAATTGATAGATAGATGAACAGATAGAAAGAGAATAAACGAAAGAGGAAAAGAAAAACAGGAAGAAAAAGAAAAAGATAAAAGATAAAAGAAAAAAAAACGAGAGTTAGATCAGAGATGAATGGATAGCTAGAAAGAGAAGAGTGAGTGAGAGACAAAACGAGAGAAGATAAGGAGATGAATCCAGCAATCAATCATAAGAGGGGTGCGGTGTTTGGTGTTTGGTCAGGGAGGGCAATGAGTGCTGCTACAGAGGTGCTCAATTACGTCTTCCTCCTCACCACTGGGGGGAGACTATAATTCCCAAACTCTTATGCGCCGCACCTCCTCTATACTCTCTTAACTCTTTCAGTACTGGGACGCATTTTTACCTTGAGTTTTGGGTAGGACTAGACGATTTTATTTACATTAAGAACGGTCTATGGAGGTCAGAAGATGAATGGCCAGAGTCTTCACTATTTTAATCCCCAAATAAGTTTCTGAACACTAAGTAGTAACTGGAATGAATATGAAAAAGTGTCATGGTACTGAAGAGGTTAATAAGACTCTGTTTCAAGATACGCGAGGTTTAAAAGATGCTTTTACGATTCTAGTAACATATTAACAAGATTTTTATATTATTAAGGATGGAAACTCTATTAAAAGGTTTAGTTGAAGATTTAAGGATCTTCAAGGATGTTCTTATGATTCTAGTGACATATTAGCAAGATTAGTAAGGGAAACACTCTATCAAAAGGTTCTAGTTGCAGGTTTAAGGGCCTTCAAGGATGTTCTTATGATTCTAGTGACATATTAACAAGATTAGTAAGGGAAACACTCTTTTAAAAGTTCTAGTTGCAGGTCTTCAAGGATGTTTTTATGATTCTAGTGACATATTAATAAGATTTTTACACTATTAAGGATGGAAACTCTACTAAAAGGTTCTAGTTGAAGGTTTAAGATTTTTGTGGGATGTTTTTTTTTTACTCTCTCTCTCTCTCTCTCTCTCTCTCTCTCTCTCTCTCCTTAAAACTGTGCTTGTGTGCGTGCGTGTGACTGCATGCAAAATAAAACTGATTGTTGTAACTTGTCTACGTAATGAATTTAACACTTTTATTCGCGCATGCACGCGCACACACACACACACACACACACACACACACACACACACACACACACACACACACACACGCGCGCGGTCGCCTATTGACTAACAGCTTGCAAAGGTAAAGAGTAAATAAATAAAATTAGAAACAACATAACGAGAAAACCTTCGTCAACCTCTACCATACGAAATAAATAAAAACAGAACAAAATGTATAAATCAACGAAAAAAGAAAAGAAAAGTCAAACAGAATCATTCAAACAATACAAACAAACATAGCATCATCCCCATATCCTGTTAACCTGTCTTTAAACACTCCGGCCACGTCCCCACCACGGCCCACCACGCACACACGGCCAGGTATATCCGCCTTATGGCAACAGGTGAGCAGCGGTAGTCATTATTATTCCACGCCAGAGTTTTCTGCGTGTAGGATAACCCACTTCACTAGCCACGACTTCTGCCGTGTAATGAAGGAGAGAAGAAGGATGGAGGATGGAGGAAGAGGAGGAGGATGTAGTACGTAAGGAGAAGAGGGATTAAGGATGGAGAATGGAGGGAGTTGTACTAGGAAAAATGTAAAACTGAGGAGGAGGAGGAGGAAGATATACTACAGAAAATGTGAGACAGTAGAGGTGCAGAAGGAGGAAGAGGAGAATGGATACAGGATGATGATGTACGAGGAGAAATGTAAAGCAGTTGAGGAGGAGGAGGAGGAGGAGGAGAAAAGATATTGTACTAAGATATTAATGGATGAATGGATGGAGGATGTTGTACTACTAGGAAAATGTAACCGCCCCCACAAAAAAAAATGGTTAAAGGATGTAGAGTAGATACGCAAGGGTCCCGCGGAGTCCCGGAAGACATGACGGCGCGGGAGTGTTGGGGGGGTGGGGTGATGAGGAAAGGTTGTGCATAGTAATGGTAGTTGTGCTTGTGGTGATGCGGTCATGGTGTTGTGTGTTGTGTGCTTAGTGGCTAGTGCTCTGTGTGTTTATTTATTTATATACTGTACTTATAATAATTTTGTGTATTTGAATTTTCTCTCTCTCTCTCTCTCTCTCTCTCTCTCTCTCTCTTGGATGCAGTTATTCATCTTATTATACTATTTTGTGCACTTAGAATAGATGCTTCTTGTGCACTTAAACATTTTTTCTACTAAAAAATTACTTCTCAGCACTCAAGTTTGGTTCGGTACACTTAAAACTGTCTTCTGTGTACTTTAAATATAGTTTTTGTGTGCACTTACAACAGTTTCACGCACTTAAAAAAAACACCCTTTCAGTAGATGTTCAGTGCACTTAACAATGAAACTTCCCTGCACTCACCAGTCACTACACATTTACTAAAACAGTTTCATACGCAGTCAATAGCGTGTGTGGCTTTTGGGAACTAACTGAGCGCTTCTCTGCATGTTTACCTCCATCTTGAACTACACGAGTCACAGAGACCAACCTCATGGAAGGACGGGTACATCTCCACTGTGGCCCTTACTTTGCACACTTTCTCTCACCAATACTATTTTTACGAGCCATAAAAACAACGATTTCTTTTAAGCGATTCTTTGGATGAAAATTGAGGATTCTTGTTAAATTACCGCGAGGATTATGAAAATATCCTTCCATCCGTGCGCAATCTCTCCTGCAGTCCACAAGTAAATAACACTGAAACACTTTTGCGCCGCACTTACTCTATACTTAAGAGTCTCTGGTTGAAATCACAAGAGTTTTTAAGGGTGTTCTTGATGCAAATTACCAAAATTTAAGTATTACCAGCAGGAGAAACACTTCTGCGCCGCACTTACGTACACAACAATTACGAGCCTCTAGTTGAAATGGCACACGCTTTTAAAGGTGTTCTTGATACACATAACCAAAATTTCATTATCATCAACAGAAAAACACTTCTGCGACGCACTTACGGACACTACACTGAAGAGTCTCTACATAGCTGAAATGAGTAATGACACGAGTTTTAAGGGTATTCTTGAGACAGGACCAAATTTTCAGTAATAACAGGAGAAACACTTCTGCGCCGCACTTACGTACACAACATGTTATTAAGAGCCTCTAGTTGAATTGACACGAGTTTTTCAGGCTATTCTTGAGACAAATGACCAAAATTTCAATATTATAGCAACAGGAGAAACTTCTGCGACGTACTTACGCACACTACACTCGAGTTTCAAGTTGAAATGACACGAGTTTTTAAGAGTGTTTTTGGAGATAGACAACTAAAATTTCAGTATTATCAACAGGAGAAACACTTTTGAAAACCCGCCTGCTACTCGTAATCTTTATGGCCTTTGAAAAAAAAAAAAAAAAAAAATCTATGCTTGTCGCAGTGAGAGTAAAGACCCATGCATGCCACCCCAACACTTGTAAAGCAAAACCTTCATCCTCCTCCCCACACTAACCCAAACACAGCATCCCCTCCCGTGCTACCACTACAGTACAATGTCAACCACTCACACCACCTACACTAACTTCGCAGCTTTCCTCCCCCCTCTGTTCCCCTAACCCCGCCTCATTTCTCCCTGGCGCCGAGACTACCCCCCAACCTCCGCCACCACCACCACTATGACTGCAGCTCCACGCCTTATTGGGAGAATCGGGTCATCTCCAGAAATAAGGTTAATTTTGACACATGGGTTAGTATATTATTAACCTTTTTCTTCGTTCATAAAGCGGCGCGTGCAGCAATTTTCCGACCATTTAGTGTAACCTTTGGCCTGTCCTCGTTACTGTATATGGCGAGGAGACGACGTAAAAAATAAGAGAAGAAAAAGGATAAAAACATACACACGACTAGATTGGTGCTCTTCATAAGAAAAGAAAGAAAGATGGTGGTTTTAAGTTTAGTGAAGCCACAGTACGGTTTATATTATTCTATTATTTTGTTTTCTTCTTGCGTGTAATGGAGATGGATTTGTGCTGCTAAAAACTGTGAAATTCAAAAGAAAACGGAGAACACTAATTATGGTTCACTTAAAACGTGCACAGATGGTTAATATTGTTGTACTTTCCGACCTCCTCCTTCTCCCCATCCCTGAAAATTGGAGTGGTAAAGAGCTCCTATTCGTACACTTCCTAATTTCTATCCTGCTCCTCAAAAAATAAATAAAACATAATGGTAATCAATGATGATGATGATAATAATAATAATAATAATAATAATAATAATAATAATAATAATAATAATAATAATAATAACAATAATAAATAAATAAATAAATAAACAAACAGAAATCTAAATCTACGTACTTTTCAGTTAAGTAAGAGTGAAATTTGAATCACTACATCAGCTTTCCATTCTGGTCAACCGCCCCCACCCCCCCGAAAAAAGTCATATGGAACAACTACATATGTATATAAATTGACATGCAAATAAATAAATAAACAAAACTTAATACAAAAGCTTCCATTCTACTCCCCCTCACAAAATAAATAAATAAATACACAAATACACAAATAAATAAATACACAAAAATTTAAATCACTGCTCTCCAAAAGATGAGTAAAGAAAAGGATTCCTGTGAATAAATAGATAAATGAATGAATGAATGAATGAATGAATGAATAAATAAAAACATGAATGAATAAAGAGTAATAGTTCTAAATAAATAAATACATAAATAAATTTCTAAAAAGTTTTCATCTCTTACAAAATAGGAAAAAAAACCCTACACTATTCACTCAACCTCACAATGTCCTCAACAGTAGGTAAATTTTGGCCAGGCATTCACTAGTACAGCCACTCACCAGCACCCAAAGGCCATATATTACTAATGCACTGACCAAGATGGGCTTCAACAGGGCTGCCACAAATAGCCTTAGCAAACAGTACTGAGTAACATATAGGAACAACAATGTGACTGTAGCAAACCCAGATGAAAGATACATGTTGTGGTCACAGTGGCAGCAAATAGTCTTTTCATCTATGGGCATTGTAAACTTGGACTCTTGCTTGTTTTTTCGTTTTGCTTTTCCTCTTTTTTTTTTTTTTTTTAGTGGTGAGACAAAAGAGCATGCTTTTTTTCCTTCTCCCCTTTTTTATGTCCTTGATCATGCTCTTTAGGAAAAAAAAAATAATAATATATAAAGAAATGTGTCATAGGTACTATAGGATTACCTATGTTTTAATCTGAAATATATTCCACATTTTGAGAAAGAACATGCACTACAAAAGACAGAGAGAGAGAGAGAGAGAGAGAGAGAGAGAGAGAGAGAGAGAGAGAGAGAGAGAGAGAGAGAGAGAGAGAGAGAGAGAGAGAGAGAGAGAGAGAGAGAGAGAGAGAGAGAGAGAGAGAGAGAATAACAAATTCAAGGAAAACCTTCAAATTACTGAAGAAATCAAACTACAGTAAACAACATGGAAAACTTCATTGAATTACAACCAGAGGGAAAAAAAAAACTACAGAACTATAACAGCAATAAATAGAATAACAGTACATAACTCAGAACATAAATATATCAATCTAGAAAACACACACCTCAAACCATACATACCTAACTGGATAACCACATAATACTTTTCTTAGAGAGAGAGAGAGAGAGAGAGAGAGAGAGAGAGAGAGAGAGAGAGAGAGAGAGAGAGAGAGAGAGAGAGAGAGAGAGAGAGAGAGAGAGAGAGAGAGAGAGAGAGAGAGAGAGAGAGAGAGAGAGAGAGAGAGAGAGAGAGAGAGAGAGAGAGAGAGAGAGAGCACAAAGAAACAGAGACAGAAAGAGAACACAGAGGGTAATGGTGATGGTGGAGCAGTAACACACACACTCACATACACACACCCTTCCCAGAACACAACCAATAGTGACTAGTGCAGTGCTGGCAGGCCTTCCTGAGCTGAGTCAAGGGCCCCACTGCCTCACCCGTCACTCGGCTCACCAAATTAAGTATGAAGTAATGCTTTAAGGGCGATGACACTTGCATGGATATTAATTATATACAGAACAGGACTACACTGCCTGTCCCCATTACTCACTCAGGTCACTAAATGAGGTATGCAGTAATGTCTTCATGGTCATAACAGTTTGCTATGGTTATTTAATACAGAATGATCACAACATAACGATAATGTTACCTTGGATGCTAATATTGTTCGCAGCATGGCTGACGGAGATATAAATATATTTTCATAAACTATATAGCGTTTTTTAAAGATTAAAGGGACAAGTTCCTGGTTAATGTATTCTAGGATGCTGACACCATATGTGTTCTTTGTTAACAAGAATGCAAAAACATTTCCTTGCAGTAGTTATATAGATTATAATGTTTTCTAGAATTGTCTTAAGAATGATTATGACAAACTTCTGCTTAGTTCAGCTCACAACACAAACACCACATGTATTCATCTGTTTCCTTTGTTAAAAATAATAAAGATACAATTTTCCATCTTAGCATTAGAAATAAACATAATTTTTCCAAAAATTTAATCAATAGATTAGCATTATTATTTTTTCAGAATACTTTCAGAGATTGTGAGTTTATTAGCATAATTTTTTATAAAGAAGACAGTTTACCAGAATATTTCTAGAGATTAAGGAGATAGTTCTCATGATAAGCTTTGAAGACTAAACTGACAGTTCACTATAGTGATTAGAATGAGAGATACAGTACATATTCTAAGAAAAGGTGAAGTGTTGAAAGGCACTACCAAACACATCCTACTCCCCAAAACACTTAGCCACTGACCTAATTCCCAAAAACATCAGCTGCCATTAACACTCCATGTCCAGGACCTTCTGCAGCTGCACCCTGGTGTCCTCAGGAGAGGTGACCTTGTGCCCCACTGTACGGGAATCCTCATAGATCTCATGGTCATTGCCACCTTTGTCCGTCTTGTCCCCAAAGAAGTGAATCGTCTGCAGCACAACAGAGAGCATGTCAACTTTGCCTTGAGAGATGGAGTCTATGTATCTTTCATTTATTACAACATGAAATAATTCTGCATTTAAGATACACTTAACATCTTAAAATAATGGGATATAATAAATTGTTTTCTGCATCTAAGGCTTACAGGAGCATACATACCTCTTTCATCTATTATACATAAATATTTTATATTTAAGATATCGCCAGTTACTAAAAATAATCTCACTTATATTCATGTATGAAGCCAACACCCTTGTAAAGAGCTGTTAGATATTTCAGTGTACTTAATCAACATCATTAATATTGAGTCTTGCAAGAGAAGCAAGGAGAGAGAAAAGACAATAAACAATGAGATGATTGTGACCACAGCAAGTCCAAACAACAGGGATTTGTTATGGGTTATTTTCTGAGTCATATCTTTTATATTCATTCTTAATAAAAAGAATTTCATTACTTTATCTTACACATGATGCACGCATGATATACAGAGCAATAATCTTATGAACTATATATCCTTACATACATACCAACTACTGTACAGAAATCACTTGAACCCTCTTTAAAGAATTCACACTTCATATATGTATATCCTGTGATACAAAGAGGAAGCTCCAGTACCTGTCACATCACAACAGCCGGAGGCAACAGGAGACTCACCTTAAAGTCGTTCTCCACATATTGTAAACAGTAGGTCTTGTCCCAGCCTTTGGGGAACACGTCAAAGCTAATCTGGCCGCCTGGCAGAGAAGAGATCAAAACAAACTCCATCATCATTCATTACCATTATCATCATTACCTGGCAGGGGAGGGAATCACTCTTGCCACCACAGAGCAAGAAGAAAGCCCCTCATCTATACATCATCTTGTCGGAGCATTGCAGTGACAGACACATCTTTTCCATACATGTTTCACCTATTGACAGCCTCTCAAGACCAATCTATCCTGCCTTCAAATTAAATTTTTGTTGCCATGATACTCAAAAAAGAGGCATGAAAGCAGTAAAAGGGAGTATCATGCTTATATTGTGCCATAACCCAAAAGAATACATCCAACTGGTACAATTTTTCCTACAATTATACTGTTATATAAATACTGACATTCACAATCTTGATCAGATTTGAATTAACAATATAAAAATAAAGTAGCAACCTCAAGCTTACTTGCCTATGGAGAACACCAAGCCAGAGTCAGGAAACTCTTCCTGCAAAGCTTTCACAAACTTCTCCCTGATGTGGTGAACCTGAAAACAACACTCAGTAACTCAATTGACTCACTAAATCACTACAACAAAAGCCAATTTAACACAGAAATTATCAAGTGATCTTGTGCAACAAAAAAATCTGTAACAGCTAAAAATTCACTAATATGAAAAGTTAATGTCCTTCATGAATACATAACCACTTTCAAAGATTTTATTAGCACTGTACAAAAATCCACCATTAAGATACTGTTATTTGTTCTGTCATACAATTTGTCTTTCCATAACCAGAATGCTCAAAAGCACTAAAAAAAAATTTATATGATCAAACATGAGAAATTTACAAACTTTTAAGAGTCAATAATTACAACTGAGCAAAGACATTCTCTGTCTAAAAAAAATTAATAAAAACAGGTTTCTTATAGTAACCCAACAGTCTAATATGCTCAGGATTCACTCACTTTGTCATATTCCCCAAACTGGTCACGCTCCTCCTGGGAGCAGCTGCGGCCGACAGGGCACACGTTGATCAGGCCGTTGCGGAACTCAATGAAGGTGCCACGCTTCACTGGCAGAGTGAGAGAGGACATGTAGCACAGGGCAAAGTTAATGAATCTCTGCAGTTTCTCTTCACCCATGTGGTTTTGGATGCTCTGCAAAGTGATAAAGGAACATCAAGATTAAACTAACTAGAAAATTATGAAGTGAGACCATTAAAACATTACAAACTTGCATTAAAATACTAGTTATGATAAAATAAAGGATTAAAGCAACATAAATAAGATAGAGTTTAGGTAAAAAAATTTGAAAATAAATAAAAATTTAAAATCAAAACTACAAATAAAGTAGGTTGTGGTTTAAATGTAAGAAAACCAGAAAACATATAATCAGGTTCTTAGTGATAAACAAATGAATGAATTTAAAGGCCCATAAAGATGCCAATCTCCAAACAGGGTCAAGAGAGTTAGCCAAAAAAGATTGGGATAAGTGCCTTAAAACCTCCCTCTTGAATGAGTTTAGGTAAAAGGTAGATGGAAATACAAAAGCAAATGTAACAATGAACTGAACATAGCATAATATTCTAGTGTCTAATACTAATATATAGCTATAAAAGTCCAATTATACATTACATTTTAATCTTTAATTTGCAGTCATGAAGGCTCTTTCTTAATTACCATTCAGGTAAAGCTTCATCAAATAAAAATGGTGCGCATAAACATAAAAGCTGAAATAAATGCTTACCTCCTTCTTCATAAACTGACCATTTTTGTATGCCACCAGACCATTCTCGGCAAACACGTAGTCAAACTTCATCAGCGCTAGAAATTTAAAATCCTCAACACAATTTAAAACAAGTATAAATAGGTAAGTGAAATTAACAATGAAAACAAATAAAGAGTAACAATAATTTAATAGAATAAATAAATAAATAATAGTGATTTTCTTACCACTTATATTTTACCTCAACAGTGAATTAAAACTGATAAAACTCAAAGAAAAAATTACTCATCCAGAAAGTCAGACAATAAATTTCCAAAATATACATAAAAATCAAACTAGCAAATTTACTGCAGAAAAATCTGAAAGTTTAGGAACAAAATCTCAACATTATCAAATATATTATGATTCATCAACCTCAAATTTTCACTTCATTACTTAGAAAAGCTAATATCTAAAAAAAATAAAAAATAAACAGATAAACAAGTAAAAACAAAAGTTAAAAACAATGTGAGTATTATGACCAATTAAAGTTAATAAATTCTCAACACAATTTTTAAAAGCCAATTCATATCTTTACAAATCAATTAACTATACTCAGAAATGGTTTGTTGCCTCACTACAAGTACTACTTTCAAAAGCCAAAGAGATGACTAGCTGGCTTCTCTACTGTTTGTCCTCTAAACAATAAGGAAATCTTTTTAACATATTACTAGGATCATAAAATACCGTTAAAAATGGAACATTTTGAAAGTAATGGAGATGAGGCACAGAGATGCTTCAGAAGATTAGAGCCTCACCCTCTAAGCCACCCATCTGCTCTGCTATCTTGTTGAGGTCTGAACCCCCTACCAGGCCACACGGCACCTTCTCCTTCATCTTCAGCATAAAGTCTGCCATCACAGGTTCAATTTTCTGCAAGTAGAATGAATAGTTCTATCTATATTTATATGCATGACATAGCCAGTGGAAATGCTACAAAATTACATTACATAATTTCAGGAAATCCATGAAAGAAAAATTATAATAATACTTTGTTAATATTCAGTGCCATAAATATATAGGTAGTGTAACAGTATTCCAGCAACGGTAAACTTTTTAACTATATCAACAAAACCAAGATTTGAAGGCAGACTCACTTTCCGAGGCTGAGTGAGTGTGCCATCCACATCAAAAAGACAGAGAGTGTCAGGTAAGACAGCCATATTGCAGGTGTTGAGGTAAGGAAAACCTTTATCTTCTCTTGCAATTCAGTGTTGAGTCTAGACCCTCTGATGCTCTGTAAATAAGCCTACAGTAAACTAAAGTAAATATTGTATTGCTCATCAGCAGTGATGAAGAATGTGGGTCTCATCAGGTTATCTGTTTATTCAAACCAAGTTATAAATTATTAGGAACATTTCTACTACTAGAAATAGTCTGTGAGATGATG
Source organism: Portunus trituberculatus (assembly GCF_017591435.1). Taxonomy (NCBI): domain Eukaryota; kingdom Metazoa; phylum Arthropoda; class Malacostraca; order Decapoda; family Portunidae; genus Portunus; species Portunus trituberculatus. Next base: position 20,614,843 of record NC_059272.1, on the reverse strand, counting down.
ATACAGTGCACATGTGGCAACTTGATGAATGTACTTACGTGGCAATAAAAATTACTATCTATGGAATTTAACAGATTGTTCGTGGCACTTCTAAATACACAGCAGGACACTGTACTAACGTCCAATGTAACAACTGCTGGGGTTATTTTCACTAATAACACACCTGGCAGCCCACTACCTCAGCTCACCTGCTGCCTGTTGGAACTTTGGCGTGATTTCCAGTCCTGGCAAAACACTAGGGTGACGTGGGTGTTAGTTATCAACATGAAGTACTAGCTAGCTCAGGGCCTCAGGTTGACCCTGCAGGGTTCTTCTTGGTGGTTTGTTGGGGCCGTGCAGGCTGTGTGTCACAGCCTCTAGTGTCCCAAAGGTGCAATACACGGCGGTTATATTTTCAGGTTATATGCGATGGAGCTGGTTTGTTTTTGTAGGAAAGTCCTGGTGAGGTTTTTAGAGTCTACCGGTGCAGGGTTGGCAAGGGACACGTCACTTCTTGTTTGGGTGTGGGTGCCAACATTCGGACTTTGCCTCATTCGGCTCTGTGGTGATTCGGTTCATCTAGGACCACGGCCCTTCTTTTTACATTAGTCTACATCACAGGCCCAATAAATTCATGAGCTCAATATTTTCAAATGTCCTACATGAAAAATAATTTATGCCTTGGGATGCGTATACGCATTAAGTCAACTCGTCAAAAAAAAAAACTTACTTAAGGAGTTCGAACAAGAGCGGTTCCCGCGTAAATATTGTGTCCCTGTGGACTGACTGTGGACTCCTGGAGCTAGTGTGTTGTGTGGTTTAAGCCGCCCGGCACCTGTCATCTGCCTCAAAAGCCATGGGAATTAAAGATAAGGATGTTAATCTGCCGTGGTAGGTTAAAGGCGAACATTTTCTTCACTTCAATTAAAAGTTATCACTATGCCACCGCTTGTATATATATGACTGCATCCATAAATCTTTTTGTTCTTTCTTTCTTCTTCCTGCCAGCACCCTTCCCCACGTATGCCCTCAGACACACCCTACATAACTATCTCGTCACATCCTTCTCAAGGTTGCACACCGCTTCATGAATTCTACTTGAAGAATGGATAAATCATACTAGTAGCGCCTCAGCAAGTTAGGTTGTCTGGTGGGAAAAGTTTAGGGTTCTTCTCTGGAGTCACTGCTCCACGCCGATCTATATAATACGTATAGCACAGTGCAGTATATGTAACGTGCTTACCGTCAGTGAGAGTTTTGGTGAATGCTCGACCTTATTATGTCCAAAGTAATAAAGTAAACATTCTAGGTACCTACCAGAATCTAAGTCCACAATTGTTGTTTCCGTTTTGCTTCCCGGATCACACTGAGAAGGAGTT
>NC_059272.1:20588485-20610985 GCF_017591435.1 Portunus trituberculatus | reverse complement strand
CTTAGAGAAACAGAAGGCTGCAAGGATATCTATATAAAGAAAAATAGAAATGAGGAAGAAAGGAAGAGATACAATGAACTGGCAGCAGCAGTAAGGAAAAGAATAATGAAAGGTCAGAAGAGGAGAGAAGGCATTTTTGGAGAATTCTAGGAGACAGGATAAGGAAATGGTATATAAACGAGAAGGAAGAGAAAAAGTGGAACAAGTTTAACTAAAAATGATAAAGGCAAAAGACTAAAAATGATGTATACGAACATAGACGGGTTTTATCAAGTAAATTAGAATTAAGAGATTACATAAGGAAAGAAAATCCAGATATTGTATGCCTGGCTGAAACAAAACTAAATGAGGCAATCATAATAGATTTGGATAATAGGTATAATGTATGGAGAAGAGACAGAGTGGGTAAAGGAGGAGGAGGAGTCATGATAATGTTAAGGAAGGAGATAGTGATCAACCAAGTGGAATGTGGGAAGGAAAAGCAGAAGTATTGTATATTAAGATGCATATTAATAAAAAAGAGTTAACAATCATTGTAACATATGTGCCACCAAAAACAAATTCATGGACCAATCAAGAATATAAAGACATGATAGATGACACAATAAGGAGTCTAATGAGAATCGTTAAAGAAAGGAGAAAAGTGATATTAGTAGGAGATTTCAACTGTAAAGAAGTGGACTGGGAAAATTATGAAAGTGGTATGGGGAAGAAGCCTGGGAGAAAGATTCTTGAACCTAATGATAGACAATATGATGGACCAGAGAGTAAAGGAATGCACAAGATTCAGAGGAAACGACGAGCCGGAGATTGGACCTAGTTTTTACAAGGGTATACAAATGAATGACGATATAAGATATAAGTGCCCATTGGGAAAGAGTGACCATGCAATATTAGAAATAGATATAGAAGAAGGAAAGGAAGATAGAGACGATTCATACAAAGGAGACCGATTAAATTACAGAAAGGCTGATATTGAGAATCTCAAGAACTATTTTAAAAACGTAGACTGGGAGGAGATGGAAAACTCAGAGACAATGCAAGACAAATATAACTTATTTTTGGAAATATACAAAACAGGAGTCAGGGAATATGTCCCAAAATATAGACCAAAAGAAGAAGGAAAGAAAGATTGGTTTAATGCAAGGGCAAAGGAGAAAAGAGATGGAGCATGGAAAAGGTGGAGGAGAAATAGGAATCCAACAAACAAGGAAAACTTCAAGGCAGCGAGAAATGAATATGTTAAGGTGAGGAAGGAAGAGGAAAAGAACTTGAAAAGATATTGTCGAAAAATGTAAGGAGCAACCAAAATTGTTCTATAGATTCATAAATGGAAAAATTAGGCAAAAGAAACAATAGAAAGGTTAAAAGGAGAGAACGGGATGGTGGAAGACCCAAAAGTATGGCAGAACTATTAAATAAAAATTCCAGGAGGTCTTTACTAAAGAATCCAAATTTGAGAGGCCACAGGGTAATAGAGAGACAATCTATATGAAAGAGATTAAAGTAACCAAGCTTGAAATAAAAGAGTTAATGAAGGAACTGGATGAAGAGAAGGCAATGGGACCGGATGAAGTCTCAGGCAGAATACTGAAAGAATGTAGGGAAGAACTAGCAAGTCCTATATACAACATCATAAAATGCTCAATAGAAAATGGAACAGTGCCAGTAGAATGGAAAAGAGCTGAGGTGGTTCCCATATATAAGAGCGGAAGGAAAGAAGAACCTTTAAATTACAGACCGGTATCACTAACTAGTGTAATATGCAAGATGTGTGAAAGAATAATAAAGAAACAATGGATCGAGTTCCTTGAAGACAACAAATTAATATCAAATAGCCAATTTGGTTTTAGAAAAGGACGGTCTTGTGTAACTAATTTATTGAGTTTCTATTCTAGAATAGTTGATAGAGTACAAGAGAGAGAAGGATGGGTTGACTGCATCTATTTGGATTTAAAAAAGGCATTTGACAAAGTGCCACATGCAAGATTACTGTGGAAGTTAGAGGAGAAGGGTGGCTTAAAAGGAAGCACATTGAGATGGATAGAAAATTATTTGAGGGGGAGAGAAATAAGGACGGTAGTTAAAGATATGAAGTCCAAGTGGAGAGCAGTAGAAAGCGGAGTGCCACAGGGGTCAGTATTGGCACCAATACTTTTCCTCATTTATATTAACGACATGCCAGAAGGAGTGAACAGCTACATAAATTTGTTTGCGGATGATACGAAACTGTGCAGAGTTATAAAGCAAAAGGAGGATTGTGAAATACTGCAAGAAGACCTAAATAAGATCTGGGAATGGAGTAAGAAGTGGGAAATGGAATTCAATGTGAACAAAAGCCATGTCATGGAAATGGGAAAGAGTGAAAGACGACCTGTGGGAATCTATAAGATGGGAGATGGAGTAGAACTGGAGAAAGTCAAAAGGAAAAGGACTTAGGAGTGACGATGGAAGAAAACAATCAACCAGTAAGCCATATTGATAGAATTTTTAGAGAAACATATAATTTGCTAAGGAATATTGGAGTAGCATTTCACTACATGGACAAAGAAATGATGAAGAAATTGATAAATACTATAATAAGACCCAGATTGGAATATGCAGGAGTAGTGTGGACCCCTCATAAAAAGAAACACATAAGAAAATTGGAGAGGCTACAAAAAATGGCTACAAGAATGGTCCCAGAACTTGAAGGGATGACATATGAGGAGAGACTAAAGGCTATGGATCTACCAACCTTGGAACAAAGAAGGAGAGAGGAGACCTGATACAAGTCTATAAATTGATCAACGGAATGGACCAAGTGGATAATGAGAAACTGATCCTGAGAGAAGAATATGACACCAAGCACAAGATCGCATAGTAAAAAGCTGAGAAAGGGAAGATGTCTGAGAGATATAAAAAAAATATAGTTTCCCGCAGAGATGTATTGAGACGTGGAACAGTTTAGATGAAGAAGTAGTGTCTGCAACGAGTGTGCACACTTTTAAAGTAAGATTGGATAAGTGTAGATATGGAGACGGGGCCACACGAGCATAAAGCCCAGGCCCTGTAAAACTACAACTAGGTAAATACACATACATACATACATACATCGTCAGCCTCTTTCTCACCGCTGAAATGTTGCATCTCTTTCTTTCTTTTATCGCTATTTCATGCTAATTGTTCTACTGATCTTGCTAACTGCATGCCTCCTCTCCTCCTGTGGCCTTGCTGCACAAGACTTTCTTCCTCCTCTCTTGCCTATTCTGTCCAACTCCCAAGTGTAATAGTTAACCAGTACTCTCAATCATTCATACCTTTCTCTGGTAAACTCTGGCACTCCCTACCTGCTTCTGTATTCCTGTCTTCCTACAACTTGACTTCTTTTAAGAGGGAGGTATCAAGACATTTGTTCCTTAATTTTGGCTAACTCTTTACTTTACTCTTAGGGAACCAGCACTCAAGTGGGCTTTTTTTTTTTCTTCTGCATAAAAAATATATATATATATATATATATATATATATATATATATATATATATATATATATATATATATATATATATAGCTAGATAGATAGATAGATAATGGGCTCTTTGGCAATGAGGGGGTGCCTATTACTGCAAATTGTCCATTACTGAGAGTCTGAGAGCAGTTTGCCTGCGAGACCCTTAGTTCCCCCCCTTTTTTTTCCCCTTTTTGGTAATTTATTCTTTTAATGATATGAAAAAAAATATTTTGAACATTTAAGCCACCTTATTCAACACTCTGCTAAAATAAAAGATTTAATTATTAATTAAGAAGTATACATATATAAAAATTTGTACAAGAATAGATAAATTAAAGATGTAGCTTCCCCTCCTAACCTCTCTCAACTCCTTACCTTCTGTCTCTGTCTTTCCCTCTGTTTCAATCTAAATTGCTGAGTTTCTTGTAAGCCGTAAAATACAGTATATATATATATATATATATATATATATATATATATATATATATATATATATATATATATATATATATATATATATATATATATACTGTAAGTATATATTGATGCTCCTTTTATAATTTCAGGTTTTAGAGTTAAATGCCTCAGATGATCGTGGTATTGGCGTTGTAAGGGAAAGGATCTTGAATTTTGCCAGTACACGGACCATATTCAAATCAGGTTTCAAATTGGTCATACTGGATGAAGCTGATGCTATGACTAATGATGCTCAGAATGCATTAAGGAGAGGTAATTCCTTTTTATATTGATTAGGTTTAAGCTTTAAAGTAATGAAATGCATCTAGAGGACAAATATTGAACAGATTGCCAGTTGGGATAGAATACTTTAAGTATCTAGGGTTGCATGTCACTATTACCTTTATTGGAATGGCTTGAATCCCATTTAATTTGATATATTGATATTTTACAGTACAAACAAATATCATAAAGTGGTCAAGTTTTCTGATTGATTTATTTATCTTATTTATTTATTTATTTATTTATTTATTTATTTTTTTTTTTTTTTTTTTTCTTAAATGGTTTGTCAGTATTCATGAGTGGTAAAATTTTACTTTAAAGTGAAAAAAAGATTATTATCAATACTGCATACTTAGGAACTCTAATGTACTTTATAACTGTGTTTAATGGTTCTTCTTTAAGTAAAGAACATGTCATAATAATCACGCAAAAATATTTGAAATAAAATTTTAAAGAGAAAAGTGATGCTTTTAAGTATCATTTTAACTTAAAGTGAAAATTTTTTGTTTTCTGTGATGCATTCCTAGGAACTCTAAAACACTTTATAACTGCATAAGTTTTCTTCTCTTAATGAAAAACATATTTTAACAATCAGACAAAAATATTTGAAATGAAATTTACAAAGTATTTTTAATGCAGGTCCAGACATGTATAAAAGAATTAAGAATTTTTGCAATAAAAGATTTTCCTCTTAAATTTACAGACAATTCAAGAAGTATTTGGAAAAGGAGAATATTGCTGTAAGAATTATGTATCAGTTGAAAAAGTGATTTTTTTTAAGTACAGGCAACCCCAGCTTAACAAACAGGTTACGATCCTAAAAAAACTTTTGTTGCGTGAATTTCCGTTAAATGAACAACAAGTTTGACCCCTGACTTGAACTTCCATTGAGAGTAAACAAAGCGAGAGTGCATCATAGTACAGTAAAAGGTTTAATGGTAAAAATTATGGTTAAACATTTAAGCAGTTTAATTTAAGACTAAGTCATTATAATGTACACTAATGTATGTATGTAAGTAACTTTATAATGTTGATGATCTTAAATTAATGAAGGGAGGGAGAGTGGAGTGGGAAAAACGCTAGGCAGCAACCTGTGAAATGTAAAGAAAGGACGCATCATTGTACCGCATACAAAACTTATGTACCACATTTCCACAAGGCTTTCCATTTTATCCATTGCAGAGTCACAAGTTCGGGTGGTTCTTTTAGCTTGCAAGGAAGATACGGTCTCACCAGCCTTCTTAATAGAGTCTGCTGACTTGAAAATAGTAGAGATAGTAGATGGAGTCAAGACATGGTGGCGAGCAATGCTATTAGTTTTCTCGCCTCTCATGTCTGTGAATAATATCAAGTTTCACTTCGAGAGTAAGAGACTTCCTGGTCTTCTTAGCAATGCTAGGCAACATTGCAGGGCTGGTTGCAGGGCATTTTGGTGGCATGTTGAGCGAGGGAAGACGAGCTGGCGCTGGACGCTATTATTGTTTTGAACTAAGTGTATGGGAGTGAGTGGTGTGCGTTTTGTCCACAAGAAGCGCTGGTGTATTCAAAAGCCTGTTGGCTTGCGTGATACGGCGGGGCTTTCAAACTTGAAAAAAATTACCTGGATAAAATTTTGTTAAAGTGAGTTTGGTGTTTGTTATACAAGCTTATGGTAGTAAAAGGAAATGTTCGTTGTAGTGAAATTTCGTTGTGTGAACGTTCGTTAAGCGGGGTTGCCTGTATCTTCATCTTATTTTTAAAATGAAAATAGTTTGTTATTCATGATGCATTCCTAATAACTTAAAATGCTTTAAATTTTTGCTATGTGGATTTTTCTAAGTTTACAGACAATTAAAAAAATATTTGGAGAAAAGAATATTTATGTAAGAATTATGTATCAGTTGAAAAGTGTGTTTTTAAGTATCTTCATTTTATTTTAAGGTGAAAGGGTTTATTTATACTGCATTCTTAGAGACTCTAAAGTATTTTATAACTCTGTTTAAGGGTTCTTCTATATGTAAAGGACAAACAGGCAACCCCCACTTAACGAAGGAGTTACATTCTTAAAAACCCTTCGTTAAGCGAACCAATCATAACAAGTTTAACCCCTGACTTGAGCTTCCATTGGGAGTAAACAAAGTGAGAGTGCATCATAGTACAGTAAAAGGTTTAATGAAAGTAAAAATTATGAAGTTAAACATTTAAGCAGTTTAATTTAAGACTAAGTCATTATAATGTACACTAATGTATGTATGTAAGTAACTTTATAATGTTGATGATCTTAAATTTATGAATGGAGGGAGAGTGGAGCGGAAATACGCTAGCTGGCAACCTGTGGAATGTAAACAAAGGGTGCATGATTGTATCGCATACAAAACTTATATACCACATTTCCACAAGGCTTTCCATTTTATCCATTGTAGAGTCACGAATTCAGGTGGTTCTTTTAGCTCGCAAGGAAGATATAGATTTCACCAGCCTTATTAATTGGTGCGAGATGTTTTGCGCTAAGGTTATCGACTTAGCAAAGCCTCATGTGACTAGTTTATTCCCTTCCTCGTTTCTCACCAGTCGATCCCCGAGTTGGACACATGCATAATATCGTTCCTGAGTTGAAAGAAAAACAACATTTCATGTTTTGCTGTTTGGGAGTGTTTGTGGCTAAAAATAGACACGAGATATCGTGATGGAGTGTTGCCTTTCGTGGTGCAAATATTTTCCGAGTAATATGTACTTGTTTTTCCTTATAACAAAGCGATTGGAAAATTCTTATTCATGTCATACAAAGTTTTCACTACCACAATATAACAGTTACCAAAAACATCTGAAATGGTAAGAGTAAGTAATGGAAATTACGCTTCATTCATATTAGTGGAGTTGAGGCGTCAGTTTCCCGCTACACCGAGCTGAAGGCAGCAGAAACTGCTAAAGTTCAGATATGTAATAAATAAATACAGGAAGCATTCATGTTAGCAGGGACGAGGAGGCAGCATGAGCAATGTCTACAGTGTATGATGGCAGTATAATGGTAGGTTTTGAGGATGCAATACCTCCGAAAACATGAGGAAGCTCGCCGACGTATCTCATACGTCTCTGACACCCGGTTCACTCAGAGTAGCCGACGTATCTCGTACGTCTCTGACTCTGTATGGGTTAATAGAGTCTGCTGACTTGAAAATGGTAGACAGTAGATGGAGTCAAGCCATGGTGGGAAGCAATGCTATTAGTTTTTTCACCTCTCGTGTCTGTGAATAATATCCAGCTTCACTTCGAGAGTAAGAGACTTCCTGGTCTTCTTAGCAACGCTAGGCGACATTGCAGGGCGTTTTGGTGGCATGTAGAGCGAGGGAAGACAAGCTGCTGCTGACGCTGTTATTGTTTTGAACTAGGGGAGTGAGTGGTGTGCGTTCTGTCCACGAGAGGCACTGGTGTATTCAAAAGCCTGTCGGCTTGTGTGATACGGCGGGGCTTTCAAACTTGGAAAAAATTACCTGGATAAAATTTCATTAAAGCGAGTTTGGTGTTCGTTAAACGAGCAGATGGTAGTAAAAGGAAAACTTCGTTGTAAAGAAATTTTGTTGTAAACCTTCATTAAGCGGGGGTTGCCTGTATTATAATATTCTATCAAAAATATTTTAAATGAATTTTGAGGGGAATGGCATTGTTATAGCTTATATTATGAGTGTGTTTTCAATTTTTTTAACCTCAAATAAAAATGTCACTTAAAACTTTTTATTCTTTGATGAATACAGTAATACTCCACTTAAACAGGATAGGGGGTGTCAAAGCTGTTCGTAGAGCGAAAATTTGTTAAGCGGGCATAATTTTCCTATAGGAAATAATGGAAATAGTGGGGGATGCATTCTGGGCTGGTCCCCAACATACCACATGGGTTAAAAAAATAAAAAATAAAAATTATATATACGTTTGGCAGCATATTGGGCCACCGGTGTACCACTACTTGTATGATGTCATATGAGTCATTGGAAGTTAGAGGAGCTATGTACAAATTCTCTCACATTCTCGCATTTATGTTCACAAAACAACATTTCTATTAGCTTTTTACAAACCTTGAAAGGATTGTTTTGTAATGCATAAAGTGAAATCTTACATGGAATACCAAAAAATTAAGCAGAGATGAGATGAGCCACAGACGAAGCGGGAGACTCGCGGCAACTCTGCCGCTTCTTCTTGTGACCCTTTTAGCCTGCGTGTTGTCTTTCCCCATGATATATGTTTCCACTCCTCTATTGCCTGCTATAATGGATATCATATCTTAGTATTCATATACGCTCATGCCACGAGGATAACCTTGACTCTGTGGCACTGAATGATAGTGAATTATTAATGAAATACTGCGGTATTTCATTAATAATTCAGTCACTCAATGCCACGAAGTCGAGGTTATCCTCATGGCATGAGCGTATATTATGAATACTAAGATATGATATCCATTATAGCAGGCAATAGAGGAGTGGAAACATAAACATCATGATGAAAGTAACACGCAAGCAAAAGGGTCACAAGAAGAAGTGGCCAAGTGGCTGCGAGTCTCCCGCTTCGTCTGTAGCTCATCTTATCTCTGCTTTATTTTTTGGTATTCCATTTAAGATTTCACTTTATACATTACAAAACAATCCTTTCTTGGGGGAAAGATTTGTTAAAAGCTAATACAAATGTTGTTTTGTGAACATAAATGCATATTATAAGACAGTAACACCACCTCCAGAGGTGGTGTTCCCAGCAACCTCAGAGCAACCTGAAAGCAACCTTGTCACCGTCCCTCCAAGCGTTCATGGATGCCATTTCGCTGCAAGAGGTTGCTCTGACGTTGTTAAAGAATCTTGGATCCAGCTCCAGGAGCGCTAGAGACAGAGGCGTGGAGCCAGCCAATCACAGCGAAACTACCGCATTTGGTCCCTCACCCGGCAAATTCAAACCCAGAAAATTCGCTAAAACGGATGTGGTTGTACGTTATGCAGATTTTTGGTTTAACTTTATATAGTACGTTAAACCAGAAATTCGTTAAACGAACGTTCATTAAGCGGAGTATTACTGTATTGCACATTAGAAGTGGTAAAGATTTTTAGTTCCTGCAATTTATAGACCCAAAATACAAAAATCTTTAGTCATTATTCCTAAAAAACTGATTCATGAAGATGCAGTTCCTTGCTTTTTGATAATTCAGTGGTGTCAGACCTCTAAAAGAACTGCAAAGTGATCTTCATCTTACTACAGGTGACTCAGGATTCAACAAAGTTTCTTCTGCTTCATTGTGGAAAGCTGTTCCTTTTTTTCTATCCTTTATGTATACTCCCTTCTTCCCTTTCAGACCATAACCTCTTACACTTCTGTGTAATCTCTTGCCTGCAGTCCAGTTTCTCAGTTGTTGATAAAATCCTGTACATTTTAATTAGACCTCTCTTTCAAAATGAGGTGTGTGTGTGTCCAATCAACAAAATTTTTTCACTGTTGTAACATCACTACCTTTTCCTCTCCAGTAATTGAAAAGTTCACTGAAAATGTTCGATTTTGTCTCATCTGCAACTATTTAAGCAAGATTATCCCTGCCATCCAATCCCGCTGTACACGGTTCAGATTTGGACCCCTTACTTCAGAGCAGATCCTTCCCAGGCTGAATTATGTTATAGAACAAGAAGAGTAAGTTAACAGCTGTTTATGTATTTTTTTGCCTAATTTTAGTCATTAAATGAGAGTTTTCACCTTGAGTAGAGTTGCTGGTGATCAGCTTTTTTACTGTTGAAGTTGGTCAGCACTCCCATGGTACTCTGGAGAAACACATTCTAAAATTGCTTCTCATGACACATCTTGATGCACTGTATTTAAATGCTGCAGAACATTGATTCTAAGTATTTATGCTAAGTTTCAACAGGGTCTGGTGATGCACATTACAGAACAGTTATTATTGGTATACGCCATATACAGCTTTGATATTTGACTATATTGTTGAATCCAGAAATTATTCCTCTGCCATGTTGAAATAGACACTTAAGGTTTCTGCAAATCTAGTAAAAACTTAAACCCTTACTAAAAATATTTTACAGGATCAATGCGACTGAGGATGGCAAAAAAGCTTTGTTGACCCTTTCTGGTGGAGACATGAGAAGGATCCTAAATATTCTTCAGTCTACATCTATGGCATTCAATGAAGTGAGTGTTAGATTATCATATTTCTTTCATTTCATTGTGTTTAAACTTTCAGTAAAGAATGATCAGAGTGAATTGAGATGAGAATTATAAACAATGTAATGTAATAGTAAGGACATACATACAGTAAGCCCCAGAATTTAGCGAAACCCTTGTTTAACGACTGTCTGGAAAAAGGCCATGCCCTCAAGTTTGGCGATTTTCTCTCATATTTAGCGAATGTACCACGCTACACTGTTCTCCAGGCGGCCTTGCTCCTGCTCGCTCTGAGCCAATTGTCCCACCTCCCGCTCGCTCTGAACCAATCGTGTGTCTGTTTGGCTGTGACGTCAGCCCCAGAGTGCCTCCGGCATTCTCACTCGACACTTGAGCTATTGTGTGTGTTAATCCAGCGTGTGAACTCATTTTTTGTGCTCCCATCCTCCCTGTTTAGCAAGTTTCACTATCACCATGACCTTCACTAGTGGTTTGGGGAGTGCTGGTTTTCGTGAAGGTGGCGATGTTGCTGATAAGAAAGCTGTGCAGAAGCATGATTATAGGAAAGGTAAACAGCACAAGACCTATTCAATGGCTGACAAGGAGAAAATTTTAAACATGATAGAAGCTGGAGCAAGAACCTGTGATATTGTTAAGGCCTTAGGGGTTCCTGAGTCTACAGTGAGGAACATTCGAAAGGTCAAGAGTGAAGTTAAGAAAAATATTGAAAGTGCAAAGAAGTATTTCCCCAAGGCTGGCTCCTCTAGGGGTATTCGTGAGAGGTCTGTGAAAAACCACATGCTACTTATAACAGAACACTTTCTACTGAACTGGCTTACACGTAGACTTGAAGAAAAACAAAGTGTTGGTGATGTGGAAATTCGTCATACTGCTAGAGAATATTATGCAGGTGTGTGTGCCAAGAAAAAGGTTAAAAATCCTCCTCCCTTCACTGCCTCAAAAGGGTGGCTGCAGAGGTTCAAGAAGAGGTGTTCTATAAAGCATGCTTCTTATCAAGGGGAGATAGCCTCTGCTGATGCCGTGGCAGCCAAGGCCTTTATTCCTGTGGCCAAGCAAATAATTGATGAGTGTAATTATTCCCCTGAACAAGTGTTTAACTATGATGAAACCGCTTTCTACTGGCGTCGCGCCCCTACTTCTACATTTATTCCTAGAGGTAAAGCAGGCACCTGGTCACAAGCTGGCGAAGGACAAATTCAGTGTTTTATTCACTTGCAACACTAGTGGAGAATGTAAAATGAAGCCACTGGTGATATACAAATTTGCCAAGCCTCATTCATTTAGAAATTGTGACATGGAGAAACTGCCTAACTGTATCTGGCTTCATAATGCATCTGGATATATGACTATCCCAATATCTGTCATCTAGTTTGACAAGCATTTTGTACCCGATGCAAAGAGGCACTGTAAAAAGAAAAATATCCTCTTCAAGGTTGTGCTGTTCCTTGACAATGCCCCCGGCCATGCAAAAATTCCTGGTTGGGTAGCACCCAGCTGTCCAAGTTGTATTTATGCCCCCCAATACTACAGCGAAACTACAGCCCCTGGATCAAGAGCTTATTGCTAACGTGAAGCTTATCTTCTATGGCTATCTCCTTGATAAAATTAAAAGGGCAACAGACAGCCGAAAGGAGGTGAAAAACATTGAAAAGTTAGTGAGTAGCGGGGAGGAGGAAGTGGCAACTCCTGACCCATCAGCAGCACCCTCATCACCGGCATCTCCCATTGCCTCTACCTCCGCACAGCCGGCCATACCACAAGCCCCACATTCTCCAGTTGCCTCAACTTCAGCAGTACCTCCTGTTGCACCAGATGTTTTAGTATCTATGAAGCAGTTTTAGAAGAAATTCCAGATAAAGCAGGCGGTTGATTTGATGTCTCTTTCTTGGTCTGAAATAACTCTGAAGACAATTAGACACGCTGGAGGGAGCCCTTTACTGCCTCATTTAAAGCTGCAAGAGGAGGAGAGACAGAAGCAAGAAACACTTCTCCAACAGACAACAAATTCCATTCAACAAGTTCCTGGCATGGTTGCAGTGGACAATGAGGCTGTTGCTGACATCGTTAGAGAAAGAACCAGGGAACTTACCCTTCAGGAGATGATGGAGGAGGATGAGCAGCAGGTGGAAGATCAAGAAACATCAACACCAGGAGATAAGGAGGTCACCACTAAAGAACTGAGCAACATCCTAGGACTCTGTGCTATCTTAAAAGAAGAGACCTCCAACAAATTCAAACAAGATGATGAAAACATTGAACAAGCTGCACAACACCTAGAAAAGTTCTCAGGAGTATTCAGGGAGCTTTACCAGAAGAAGTTAGCATCAACTCAACTGGCAAAAATAACAGACTTCAACCATCAGCTTGCAAGGCAAAGAATGATAAATCAGGGTCTCGCTGATATTCTAGGCGATGAGGATGCTGAAATCCTGGATGATCCACCACCATGTGATACAGCTGCAGAGGAACCCCAGGCACCACCTCCTGCTCACATATCTCCAGTCTCTCAAGATGCAGAATTCCTAGGCTTTGAAGAAGTTGATACTGCAGTAGCCAGGGAGGTTGCAGCCTGAGGAGAGGACCCCAGTGGTGGTGGCGGGCACTAAACCTGTGTGCCGCTACCACCACCCTGTATTTATCATCCCCCCAGGCTTTCATTCTCCCCTTTTATAGTGAGTACAGCATTCAATTTTATGTTTTAACTATTCATTTACCAATATATTGTATGTTTGCTAATGTATCAAAGGAAGCTTGTTTATTTTGCAGCTGTAAATGGGGACTCGAAATGGGGACTTTGGGCGGACGAAAGACTGATTGGTATTTTTCCCTATTTAAAGTAGTATTCAAATTTGGCAAAATTCCAATTTAGCGATAGTTTCGGCAGACTAATAGGATCGCTAAATGTGGGGGCTTACTGTACTATTTTGTCAGTACGTATGTACAAAAATTGTCTTTGAGCTTGAATTTAGTAAATACCTTAAACAGTTTAATTCTTTTAAAAAGTAATTTATTAATGTCATGGTTAAACCTCTTAGCATGTAATTTATGAAAGCTTACTCTTTCAGGTAACAGAAGATAATGTATATTTATGTGTAGGCCATCCATTACGTTCAGATATCACCAACATCCTGAACTGGATGTTGAATGAAGAATTTGAGACTGCCTACAAGAGTATCCTTTTACTTAAAATTTTATATATATATATATATATATATATATATATATATATATATATATATATATATATATATATATATATATATATATATTAGTGTATGTGTGAGTGTTTCTTTTAAGTTTCCTCTTTGTCTCCTGGATTTATATATTCTCAATTTTATATATGGAAAATCTTAAAGAATCTTAACTATATGATCAGAAGTGGCTGAACTGAAAGTGGCCAAAGGACTTGCTCTTCATGACATCTTAACAGAACTCCATACGTTCTCACACAGAAGTAAGTTCAAGGACTTTTTGTGTATCTTGTTCAGTGGGGAGAAATCACAGATTGTGTTAGTTTAGCAGTATAAAGCAGATGTAACAATTAAGCACATATACCTTCCCAAGATAAGTTCAGATGTCCATAGTTCTTTCATGATGAGAGGGAAAGATGGTAGCATTCTCTCTCTCTCTCTCTCTCTCTCTCTCTCTCTCTCTCTCTCTCTCTCTCTCTCTCTCTCTCTGGGGTTAAGGGGCTTGTGGTTCAGAGGCATTGAAATTAATTCAGACATTTACCAGGTATGATTTCTTTACATACACATGAATTTATAGAACCATGATTCCTAACCTTTGTGAATGTCAGGCAATAGTCTTGTTTTGATTCAAGAAGAATATTAAGATAGTGATCAGCATTTTAAAAATCAGAAACATTTTTGGTCCATTGATGAAACATTCAATCCCAAAAATTAATTACATTCTTTAATTATTTTGTGTGCAGCACAATTAACTTCAACTATTTTCAGTTGAATTTCCAGTGGAAGCAAGAGTGAAGCTAATACAGGACATGGCAGAGATAGAATGGCATCTTTCAGCTGGGGCATCTGAAAAGATACAGCTCTCTGCAGTCATAGCAGCATTTGCTAAGGTCAAGTATATGGTTGCAGAGATGACATCCACTTAAACTTAAAGAACTAATAAAGCAAGGGGATCAGTCTCCTCCTTTTTAAAAGGTATATGTGAGAGTATGTTGCACCATACATCACAACATAATAAAAATACAGGTTACTCATGAATAAATATTTATATGTTACACTGTTATTCAGTATCATGTCTTTCACTATTTTTGGGGGAAGGAGAGTCAATATTAATTGTCACTGGTCCATCATTTTCAATGTGCACTTTCATCATGGCTCCAAATTTCCCATCTGCAAAGCAATACAAAGAAAATATAAATTGGTATAAAAAATGGTTCATTTATAGTTTCACCAACTAAAGTATTCGCTTCTATGAGCTGGAGTCACTTAAATATGGAAAATTCAAGATATGGTGTGATGATCTCTCAAGTTTACTCTTAAAGCAGCAGATTGGGAAGCAAATGAGAAGGTTGTCAGTAAAGTAAAATCATGAGTTGACAAATCAACCAAATATTGAATTAAAAGTCTAGTAAGGCAATTTCTGCAAAATATTTGAAAACAAGTCTTATATTCAAACCACAGGAAACTTGGCTTATAATAACTACTGCATAGGTTATTATGACATGACAATACTGTAATATTTATCAATTGGTGTTTCATAACCTAAAAAGGCTAGTTTTCCATAGCAAGGACATAATTAGTCTTTAAGACTGAAATTTAGATCAATATGTTGTTGCTATCATACCTTTAATCATCTCACTCTTATATTGCCTGCGTAGTTGAGCTAGGAAATTTTCGTAAAACTGTTGTGCAGACTCTCCTGTCATGGCATGACGATAGTCAGGTTTGTTACCTTTCAGCTCACAGTAAAGTGTAAACTGTAAATGTAAAATAAATAAATAAATGAAGAGAAAAAATATATATACATACTACGTATATATAATATGATATGGATACTATTAAAAATTTATATTTTGTATTATCAACACTTCTTTAATTAAGTGAAAATAAAAACCTATCATTTCTTTACTACAAAAATATTGCAAACCTGAGAGACACTGAGTATCTCGAGCCCAGCATCCTTTGCACCCAGTTGCCATCGTTTCCCATTTGCATCTTCAAACAGACGAGCATTCAGTATTTTTCTAACTCTGTAGGGTAAGGAAACATGTTTAGCTATATATATTGAGTAAGAGAAAAAAAAAAGTTAATAGATGTTGAAATGTAAAATGCATTTAAACTATTGCTATGGGTTTCAGACGCAATTTTCAAGGAGCAACCAATGAACTCTGACAAACTGTTTCAGACATGCTACTAATTTTCATCACTATGGTCAAGTGACAAAAGTATATATTAAAAGCATTGCCTAGTGAATCTCCTGTGCATAAGACCGAGCCAGCAACTTAATGCTGGAAAGTCAGAATTTTGCAATCCACTCTTGAGTAACAATTAATACTCTTGATACTGCCAACATTACAATGAATCCAGTGTCATCAAATTATCATAATAAAACTACAGAGCTGTTACCTTTCACATGACTGCCAATAGTAAAGCTCTCAATGATAATGAAGTTCCCTGCTTACATCTTAGCCTGGCAAGCAGAAAGACAAAAATTGGTGAAATCATGCTTTCATAAGAGAAGGGGTGGAGGGGGATTCCACACATAACACAACAAAATCAAGAAGGAACACTGAATTGTAGCATAATGAGTTACAACTTTATTCTCATTCAGACCTTCAATTACTGCAGTTATTTTATTTATTTATTTAATTTTTTTATATTTTTATATTATTTTTTATTTATTTTATTTATTTATTATTATTATTTTTTTTTTTATTTATATATATATATATATATATATATATATATATATATATATATATATATATATATATATATATATATATATACTGTTGATAAACTGTTTTGATTGTACATTGTCACATTTGAGAAGAGATTAACAAAAACATTTTGTCAGTGCATATGACCAGGCTTGGTGAATGAGTACAGTTAGTGCTGTACTGAAATACACACTGGAGGGAGCACAGAGTCCAGACCTCTTAATTCTAATCTGGCAACCCTCAGATACAGTGCTGAAAAATTGATGATTAGGCTGTACCTCCAATTTATCATCTATGATCCTTGCTCAATTTTACGTATTTTACTAATGTAACAATTCTGAAATCTTCAATTTAAAAAATGGTTTACAAAATTGGACAAAGAACTATAGAATTCATAATACGTACCTTGGAAAGAAGAAAAAAAACACTAAATTCCTGTGATCAACTAAGCCATCATATTGTCACTGTTTATAAAAAGCAATATCATTTAGTTTACAAAACTGATGCACTTTGGCATCATTATTACATATCCGTAAATTGTGAAATACAGTGGTACCTTGAGATACGATCTACAATTTGGTCATTTTTTTTATTTTCATGCTTGGGGATGTTGCAGCTACAGTCGGTAGCTCAGCACATCAGTCCAGCATCAGCTGAGCCAGTATCTAGTGTTTGCCATGGATCTCATGCACTGTGATCGTTCTTTCATCATTTTCACACTATTTACTGCTCCCCCCCTTTCTCTCTCTCTCTCTCTCTCTCTCTCTCTCTCTCTCTCTCTATATATATATATATATATATATATATATATATATATATATATATATATATATATAAAGGAAGTGCAGTTTTAATATATGTTTAATGTTTACATGATAATGGTGCCTGCATCCTTTTCTCACTCCCTCCTATTCCTCCACCATTTACCACCACCATTAGCTGAAAAAATCTGTCCAAGGTAAGAACACTAAATAAACTTTTGCTGTTATTTCATAAATTTTCATGCATTGATAAAATAAAGTATGCATGTGTACTAACTGATACGGGCAAAACAAATTTCTCCTATCCTCCCTACATCTTCCACCATGCTTATCACAAAGGGGAGAAAATGTAAATAAATAAACAAACCTATGCCTCTCTCTCTCTCTCTCTCTCTCCTACATAAAACTTCAAGTCTTCAGGATTGTCAATGAGTTCTGTGATTATTAGAGCACCAAATCTTCTGTGGGTGGCTATATTTGTACACCCCAGCTAATCGACTGTTCTTACCTGAAAACACATAAAAAAAAAAAAAAAAAATATATATATATATATATATATATATATATATATATATATATATATATATATATATATATATATATATATATATATATATATATATATATATATATATATATATATATATATATATATATATATATATATATATATATATATATATATATATATATATATATAGTGATGCTCTTTTTGGGGAGACTGGAACCAATTAATGAAATTTCAATGCATTTCAATGGGAAATTTTTTTTTTTCAAATATGAGCTTCGTCATAGAATGAATTAAACTCATATCTCAAGGTACCACTGTAGAAAAAAAAAAAAAAAAAAAAAAAAAAAATCTAATTTATTCCAAGATTTTGTGGCACAGGACTGTGCTGGCAGACAGGAAACATCAGGAATTTTTGTAGTTGTTTCATCTTTACTGAAAAAGTAATCACCTGCAAATTTCAATAATTACTTCATAAATTCTGTGTAACCAAGATTACTTTTAGGTAATAAAACCACTTACATGTATTCTATATCCTGTTCAGTGTCATTCTTATGGATGCCAACCAGAACACAAAGGCCTCTTCCAATGGAACTTATAACATCTTCTCCCACTGATAAAAGAAAAAAAATAAAAAAATAAAAAAAAATAGAAATAATGTATATTTTCATTGCAAATGTACAAATGCTAAGATCAAATACAGATAGCTAATGACACCATATTCACTTTCATTATTAGTGTACTCCACCTTGATTCACCTGAAACAGAGGCTTGTCGAACCCTCTGTATAACAGCCCTCATGACAGCTTGATCAATTTGTCAACACTTGTTTCTTTCACTCTGAAAGAAACTAATATTTGTTAGTTACCATCTTCATACAACTTTATGGTGACCATTTTTCATGGCAACCATTGACATACAATATCATAAGTGCAATCACCTCTATTTTTTCACTATTTTCTTCTATCTCTTGTTTTACTATATGGTCCTTTTTAACCAATTTCATTAAATTTTTGGCAAGGTGTGAAAAGTATAGTAAGAAAAAGCAGCCGTTGGGAGTTGAAAACATGTAGAAAAGATACCTAATTGATGAAAAAGTGAAAAGACAAAATGAAGCAAGTGTGTTGCATAGATCAACCATTTGTCCTGATCTCTAAATTATTCTAGGTCCCTTAATTCTTTTTTTTTTTTTTTTTTTCTCTCCCATAAAAAGTTCAATGAACATCTTTCCCTAAGTTATTTAGTTTACTCCTTTATCCATACCTTCTCAATTCATAGTCCTTGAACCTTGAAATATCATTGATAATTCTCTTCTGAATAAATTTTTCTAGCACTAATTATTCCTCTAGTAAGAACTTCTAATTACGAAGTCATCTTCCCTTTGGTCAAACAGGTAACCCTTTTTCTCTCTCAAGTAACTTCATAACATTTTTTTTCCCTGGCCTAAATTCTTGATTTTCTCTCTCTCTCTCATGGTCAATATCCTTATTTACCTTACTTTTAGCTAGGCCTTGGTTGGTTCTTTGTCATAAATATATCTTAAAACTTCAACTTCAAAGATATGAACCAATCTAGTATATTCCTTCCCTTGTCCTTATGAAATATTAATATGTTTCAACATAGTCTACTTACAGCATATGCTGACATAAAGAAGGCATCTTATTCTATACATTGTGAAGCACTCTGGAACATATGGATTCCTACAAAAAGCATCAATTGTATAATTCAGGAACTGAAACTTAAGACATTTCTGACACCCCCTCTCTCTCTCTCTCTCTCTCTACTGAGTGAGACAGCAGTGCATTCTTGCACTATCACTTTTCAGTTCTTGGGACTAGGTGCTATAAGACAAAGTCATTGTGGGACATCTCTTGGCAAAACCAGTGTCACTGACCTTGTTTTCTGTTGATATGTAATTCTTGCAAAATGTTGGAGGTCCTAGTGATTCACTTATTCTTCTCAGCACAAGAAGGCAAAACCCTAGGGACTCAATATCTGAGCATCTGGAGAACAGCTGTCTGTTCATGTATGTGGTAAGAACATTGGGTCTCAAAGCTTCATATACAGTGGGTGGGGATGTACTTGACAAGCCTTAAAAAGTGTCTACAGCATGACAAGCCCCCCAAAAAGACTCACCCTAATAGAGGTTGTCATTTCATCCTTTGTTTTCAGCACATCCTTCAACCTCTTTGATAGGTTGCCAGTGAGTGAAAATAGTCTTGATCCAACACTGCATAATTAAGCTCCATAAGGAAATCAGGGAAGGGCACTTGTTTCCTGTACCCGTAACATTAAAGTTTGTTGAATTTAGTTCTGGTATCCATCACATTTGATGCTCCAGAATGTCAGCCAGGTGAACAGAATTCCCCACTGTGGCACTCCAACCACAACAGTAACCTCTTATTAAACAGCTTTACTCATGAGTCCAAGCAAGGCTCGATTTGCCAACCTTAGCATTGCCAGGCCTGCGCATTACCATTGCACCAGCCAGAGGCTAGTACAAGTTAGGCATTTCATAACTTAACATGTATTCTCTATTGCATTAAGGTTTGCTGGCCTATTTCCAAGTCAACTTATCACCTCTACATCATTGTTATTAAAAACCTACCCATTTGTTTAGCAATGTGTGGCACAAGCATAATGCATAAGAACATCATGTAAATGATAAATATGTAACATCAGACCATGGAGAACATTTCCTAATGTTCTACATTCATCATAATATTTTTGGTAAAAAGTAAAATGAGCAAGCCACACTCAAAAAATTTTCACAATATCATTGAAGTAGTGTCTTACAGTGTCTTGATAATGTATCAAGTCATGCCTACAGGCCTCCTGGAAAATGCTTCCATCGCTCCAAAATATGGTATACCATTGCTCTGTGTCTAATCCTTGTGCTACCTCATGAAATAAAGGCATTTGTCACTTCTTATTTTCTAGTCATGAGAAACTTGCAGAAATTAATTACAGAAGTGGTGAAAAAGAAGCTTGGGATACTTCAAAATCAGTTCTTCTCATGACAGTTGTGGGTTCCTACTCAGCAAAGGTCAAGTGTTTTCTTTCACCATCTACTGCACTTACTAAATTAAGGAGCACCAATGGGAGATGAGTCATAAGCTGCTGCAAGGAGACATAATCACTGCCTACTATAACCAGTGCAATATCAAAATATTTATACATTTCACATTTTCCTTTCCAGTGTGATACTACTTGGTTCTCCTGGACAAAGGTTCAGATCTTTAAATCACTTGTGCTTACCTTGCGCAGTTGGTGGATATGTATACTTGTATAATGACCAGAATCCTTTAGTATCAGGTGCCTTCACAGGATCATAGGTTATTGATGGGGTGACTTTGGAAAACTTATTAGCTTAGTCCTTAAAATAGCATGTGACTTCCCAGATGTTATCTTACTCCCATGGTTATTTATGACAATCCCGAGAGGAGAAACCTGAAAGGGCACCCATATAACTCGTGAAAGGAGTAAGTTAACTGATTCTGCAAACAGGTTTCAAATTAGAAGGGGCCTTGCTCAGGGAATTATTGGATACGGAGGTTGATGGTGAGTGAGTTAACACAATGTTTCAGTGTGTACTCTTCACTGATGATGGTGACGCAATGCATAATCCTCGGCCACTATCCTTCTCATTTTCAGTGCTAATAATTTTATTTTACCCCCTTCATTCTTCACTGCATTATTCTTATATATATATATATATATATATATATATATATATATATATATATATATATATATATATATATGTCCTCGTTATACGGTACATATGCGTTCCTGGAAACCTTACCGTAAATCGAAACTACCGTATACCAAACCCATTATAACATGTAATAATAGGGAATGCGTTCCAGCACGTCAAAAGTCACCCCTACAGAAATGAAAATACATGAAAATAGTAATAAAAAAAAAAAAAAAAAAAATGTAAAGTACTGCGCAAAAGAAATAAACAAAAAGTTTTTATTCACCTTTCACTCGTCATGTATTTTATCAGATCCCTCCCGAGGCTAAGGAACAGTAGGGATTTCAGCCCTTACTCATCTAGTCTTCACTATGCACGTGTCTCCCAGAGCTGTGCTTACACCTACGGGAGACACACTGCATCACATGACAGGGTGGCAATGAGACTCAGATAAGGCTACAAATACTTTTGGGAAGTCAGTGCTTCTGGTGTGTGCTGTGTGCTACACCAAGGAGACACACACTGCATCACTACATCATGGAATGTCCTCTCATTGCTAAATTTAGGCCACAAGGTCAGCATGACTTGTACAGCCTCATTGACCATCTCCTAGACTCTGCCACCCTCAGGGATATACTCAGGGAATATCCTCAGTTTGCTCCCAGACTGTAGGATATTTTAGGCAATAAGGTGTGCAATATGTGTATTTATTTATTGAAATACTTGTATTCTTGTTGTGTATACTGTGCAGAGTTATTTTTGTGATACTTTAACCTTAAGTCTTTGCCCAGAGGGTGGGTGGCAAGGCCCATCCTCCTCCTTTGTTGTAATTATTTATTAATTCAACAATAAATGTATCAATCAATCAGTCAATCAATCTTCCGCTGAGTGTGCAGACGAGGAAAAGACATCGTCGTCTGCACTGTCGGAAGATGATGTGGAAGGGTCAGCACGTTTCACTGGTTTGAAGAAAGAGGATATGGAGGAAGGGCCAGCTGTAGAACTGTCGGCAGCGGATGTGGAAGGGCCAGCTGTAGCAGGGTCGGCAGGTGTGACAGGAACGGAATGTCTGACTGGCTTGAAGATTGAGTAGATGGAGGACTTTGGTTTTTCTTGTTTTTTCATCATAGATTTCTTGTTAAATCTTGACCCTTTACGTCATGAGCCATTTTGCTAATCCTGGCAGGATTTGGGTCACATTGCTTCAGGGTTTCCAGAGCTTTTTCGATACCACTGAGACATTCTCTAAGAG
>NC_059272.1:20545985-20585985 GCF_017591435.1 Portunus trituberculatus | reverse complement strand
AATAGTCACATATGCAAACAACAAAAAGAATATACATACATACATGTATGCATTTGTTACACAATCTTTCAAAGAAGAGCAGTGTATAGATCTGTCATACAGAAAACAACAATGTAATCTGAAAGGCTTGCAAAGGGAAATAATGGGACTTCATATGGCTTGATACCTGTGAATTAATTGCATATATATTATCTATTTTCTAAGAAGTACTGGCCTATGTTCTGAGAGGTATTCTGCTATTTTTAATGATCCTTTACTTCCATACCAATCAGATAAAGAAACCTGAACTGCACTTGGTTGATATCCATCCCGTAAAGAGAGTAGTTGAGACAGCAATAATCACAAACATTTCCTCGTGTGATTGTAAGCCTTATGGGATAAAATGATTCATTGCAAGTCAGTTTTTTGTGATAATATATGTAACATATCTGACAACAGACCTGGTTTACTCTCTTTCCTGATCCAGGCCACTGAATAGACAAGAAGCAAAAAACAAGATGGATTTATGAGAACCACAAGTGTGTGTGTGTGTGGTGGAGTGGTACTAGGTGTGCTTTGAGAGCCGTGGGATCCCAAAGCGTGTAGGTTTGAATCCTGGCTACAGTCCAAGTGTAGGAAGGGCCTACACTTGGGATAACGGTTCCCTAACTGGTGGGCTTTCATATAGGAGGTACCCAAAATACCTCATTTAACCTGTAATTCTTGTGAAAATACCACATGGAAATGGCAGTGCATCAGCATGGCTGCAGACACCTAACCACTTTGTGTGCTCATAACTACTCTGGTCCAGAGGTGTGTGTAATTCACCTCGGTCGCCTGCTGGTCACCCAGCCAGTCTTCCCCATTACGGAGCGAGCTCAGAGCTCATAGACCGATCTTCAGGTAGGACTGAGACCACAACACACTCCACACACCAGGAAAGCGAGGCCACAACCCCTCGAGTTACATCCCGTACCTATTTACTGCTAGGTGAACAAGGGGATACACATTAAGAGGCTTGCCCATTTGCCTCGCCGCCTCCAGGACTCGAACCTGGACCCTCTCGAGTGTGAGTTGAGCGTGCTAACCACTACACTACGCGGTGTGTGTGTGTGTGTGTGTGTGTGTGTGTGTGTGTGTGTGTGTGTGTGTGTGTGTGTGTGTACACTTCATGAACATAAAATTTCACATCTGTAAAGTTCTTAAAATTTCACTACACAAACTTATTCAAAAGCAACACATCTCTAGTTACCAGACTATATTTAAGTCCTTACAATGGATCACAACTTACTGGCAGTCATGGGAGGTTTCACATGGCTTTCATTATTACTACCAACAAACAATAATTATGATCTTTTAACTTACTTCTCATAAACAGATGTTCATACATGACTTTGCATATTTTGTGCTGAAGAAGAACATAGGTCTGATACATAATTTTCCATCCTAATCCTAATGCCTTTTTCATTGTACTTTTTTTTTATATATATATATATATATATATAAAGAAGCCTAATGAAAGGCTATCACTGCTTCAAGAATAACATTAAAATGTTAGAACCGTCTGTGCTGTCGATGGTATCGTTCCTGTTCAGGAGATGGTAGACGCTGATTTTTCCATGAATATGGCTCTTGTTTACGACCACGTGGCTGAAAAGATTCCTTTTCAGAGAGCCTCCTCTCATTCCCAATAGGACTTTCTCCTCTTGGTGTTGTACGATTCTTCTTTAGCTCCCACAACTTCAACTCTGTTTCTTTGCTTTCTTCCTCTAGCTTCATTAACTTCATTTCCACTTTTTGCTCTCGAAGACGTAGCAAGTGAATCCGTAAGTCCTCATCATCTACTTCCTCATCTGACAATGTTCCTCCTCGTATATCAGCATCAGAAAATTTACTACCACTGACTTTTTTCACGTCCTTTGGATCTGAAACCTTATCCCCTGCACCTTTCTTTCCATGATAATGTTGGCTGACTCTGTCTTTTTCATGTTCTCTCCAGTTACCTTTGGTACTATGAATCTTCTCCACACTACTCCTTCCAGCCCCAAATGACACTTCTCTTGAGGGTGAATAAAATCTTTCTCGCTGGCTCCCACCATGGCCCTTCAACTCAATTTCTAAATTACCCTTTCCTACAGCTGCATAGCCATCTACTGATATAGGAGAGCACTCACGGTAAAACCGCGTAGCACGATCTTGTTGCACGTGATCCTCTCTTTCTGGAATGAATGCCTCTTGTGGATAGAGATTACGGCCTGAATATCCCCCAGACTGAGGTGAGACAGGTGAACACCCTCTCTGAAGTCCATCTACAGACCGCGACCTTTCCCTAACACGTTGAGAGCTTATATTCATCGCTCCTTTTCTTGTGGGAGACCAAAATCTCGGTGACACTGAAATTTCTTCAAAGTATGGTGATCTCTCCATTTTATCATTGTATTCTCCATATTCATGTCCTATAAGATTTTCACTTTTTTCTCTATGACCTGGTGCCAATCTCTTTACTGGAGACCGTGCAGACCTGGAACCAAGTCTCTCGGATCTCTCTTTCACAACAGATCTTGTCTTTGTTTGTGAGAATGAATCAGATCTTGTCCTCACTCCTCCAAAAGATTTTCCTTTCATTGGTGATCTTCCTCTAGGAGGATGATTTGGAGAGTTAGTTTGACCTTTGGCAGACCTCCTTTGAGCACCTGGACTTCCAGATCTAAGCTGTTCCTGATATTCACTAGAGTGATGAGGCACCAAACCATGAGAACTGTCCTCGATAGGTTTAGAAGGCTTACCTGTAATATGTAACTTGGGAGATCTCCCCCTATCAGAAGCACCAGTTTGCTTTCCTCTCCCATGGAATCCTGGTGACCTGTCTCTGGCAGTTGTCCCTGGTAACCTGGATCTTCCAGAAGTTCCTGATGACCTGGCTCTTCCAGCCCCTGGGGAAGAGCCTCTCCTAGATGACTCAGGTAATAATTTTCCTCGTTCAAGTGATCCTTGAGTGGCCCTCCTACCAGAATGTGAATGTGACTTTCCAGGTGATCTTCCTCTGTCTAGAGACCCTGATGTTGGTCCTCTTGGAGGCCCAAGAGATCTGCCCATCCCAGCATGTATAGGTGATCTTCCTTTTCCTACAAGTATTGGTGACTTCCCTCTTCCAGATGATCCTAGTGGCCTGTCTCTTCCATGAAGTTCTGGCGACTTTCCTCTTCCTGAGTGGTCCAATGGTCTTCCTGAAGACTTCCATCTTCCACGATCTAATGATCTACCTCTCCCTGGAGGTCCTGGTGATGACCTTTCTCTTCCTTGAGGACCTGGAGACATTCTCCTTCTTGGAGAGACAGGTGATCTCATTCTTCTAAGGGGTCCTGGTGACTTTCCTCTCCTTGCAACTTCTGGTGACCTATCTCTTCTTGGAGGGCCTGGTATCCTTTGTGCTACAGGTGATCTTTGTTTTCCAGAAGGTCCAGACAGCCCTCCTCTCCCACCAGGTCCAGACGATCTTCCTTTTCCTACTGCTCTAGGAGACACTCTTCCTACATGTGCTGGTGACCTCTCCCTTTCTGGTCCAAGAGGTCTTCCTCTTCCAAGTCCAGGTGACTTCCCTTTTCTCCATGGTGATGACCTATCCCTTACTCTGGATGCCACTGGTGGTGACTTACTATGGGAGAAGGGTGGCAACCTTCCTCTCATTCCTGGTCCAGGAGATTTAACCTTCACTGGAGACCTGTTTGACCTTAATCTGGGATATAGCCTTGGAGATATATCCAGTGAGTAATGATCAGAAGCCATAAACATTTCATTGGGTGGTGGTGGTCTCCCTTGATTCATAGGGTTCTGATTAAGGTCTGG
The DNA here is from genome assembly GCF_017591435.1 of Portunus trituberculatus. NCBI lineage: Eukaryota > Metazoa > Arthropoda > Malacostraca > Decapoda > Portunidae > Portunus > Portunus trituberculatus. Next base: position 20,582,160 of record NC_059272.1, on the reverse strand, counting down.
AGACCTTCCATGATCAATTAACCTGGGTGCTCTATCTTGAAGGTGAGACTCAGGATATCTATCTCTTCCTAAAGGCTCTGGTGACCTCTGTGAATGTGCCATGTTATGAGACAGATTTCTCACTTCTCTGGATTGAGAATAAGATGGTTGTGATCCTTCTCTTGTCATTACTCCTTTCATCTCTCCTGGAAATAACTTGTGTCTAGAGCCAATACTTTCACTCCTGGTATCCTGGGGAGATCGAGATTGTCTAAATTTGTTAGAATTAACAGATGGTCTTCTATGAAATGATGATGTCTTCCAGTCATTGTGTGGTTCATAAAATGGTTCATTAGCATTCATTTTAAATTTTGCATTATCATTATATGATAGGTTATTCTGTGACAGGCCTTGTTGTGATGCCACTGGTGCATAATGCTCTACAGTTTCTCTATTATCTTGCATCCGAGATGGAGACAACCTTGATCTTTTTGACTGCAACATCTCATCTTCAAGATAATGGCTATCTCTGTGTGCACTATTAAAATCCTGTCCTGAGGACATACTTTCATAATTTCTTTTAGCCCCTTGATTTTGGATATTGGATGCTTCCTCATCCCACTTCCATGGCTGGTTACTAGCTCTATCACTTTCGAGGATTTGATCTCGAGGATATGCTGCTGCTGGTTCATTATATACACCATACCTTGTTTCTCCATATTTATTGCTAGGTCGTTCCACATAGCCATCCTTCTCAACAAATGAATTGCCAGAATTGTTCCATTCTGGGTCAATGCTTGCCCTTCCAACCCTTGGTTCTGCGGTAGGAGGTTGTGTGTACCAATCATCATGTGCATGAGGAGCCATAATATCATGACCTTGCTGATTTCCTACTGCACCATCCTTCTCAAGTAAAAATGTATCAGTTGGCAAGTTCATCTTGAGTCTCCAATTTTTCAGATAATCAAAAGCTTTTGAGCTCTTTTCCTTTGGATAGGAACTTCTATTTCCCACAGACTTAATTCCATCGACAGTCTGAGGTCCTGAAGATGTTAGACTAGGTGTCAGTATGTGACCTGGCCCAGGAGGTATTCCACTTAATGGACCATAACTTTTCGGTGGCAAAAGACCTATATTCTTTTTCCCAGCACTATCACTTGGTAACCCAGGTAAAGCATCATAAACTCCCTGTCTTATACTGTCGTCTTGGACATTGTAGACACTCCTCCCTGGTCTTATGTTCTCATTTGAATTCATAATAAAATTTGGTGGAACACTAGTGTCTTTCAATGGACTGTGTTCATCAGAACGTTGATGATTATAATCATAAGCAACAGCATTTGATCTTGACCTTTGCTGATCATGCAAAGGTAAGTCTTCATATATTCTTGAGTTTCCTTGCACTCTATGACTTGAATGTATCCTTGATTCTGGATGTGCTCTGACTTCTCTCTGAAGCTGAGGACCTCCACGCACCCTCTCAGGAATTCTTTCATTTCCCTGCATTTCTGAAACATCAGACATTCTTGGAGGTGAATAATTTGATTCGATCCTTGATTCAAGAAGTAGTCTTGATTCTTGCATTCGGAAATCTCCATGCTGTCGTGAATTCCCTTGTATTTGAGGATCTTTGAATGCCCGTGAACTATCAAGCATTCTTGAGGCTCCAAACCTCCAATCACTAGGTGGAGGTCTGTTACTTCCATATAACTTCCCCAACATTCTACCTCCTCTTTGCACAGAGTTATCCATTTATCATCCACTCTTCTATATATATACAAAATGAGACATAAATATAATTTCAAGTAAGAGTAAATTCAACAAGCCTTGTTTAATCAATCTCAAGTACTTCAATTTGTCTCTTCATCTTTGCTATTAACACGTAAAGTTCATATCCTTCTTTCTCCACTGCATCATAAGTTCACAGCTATGTCTTTTCAATCCAAGCATCAAGATACACTTTCTTCATATCTTTCCTTAGGTAATAGATGACTTGCTTGTTCAACCTGCAAGAAAGTGATGGCCAAGTATGAGGACTGGAAGATCGAAGATACACTTTGAATAAATGCATTAAAAACTAATTGTTCCATTTTTTACTGCATGGCACCTTTCTGCAACTTGGAAAGGCAAGCTTCTGATGAGGATCTGGTATTTGTAGTTTCACATCACAGCAAAGCATTCCCTGCATCCAAAATTACCATAAAGTTTATCACATCACAGGTGAATTTCTTCCCACACAATATTCGAAATAGACAAATAAGAAAGAAAATTTACTTGAAATACTCACTAAAAAGGCTACTTAACATATATTTAACAATAAAATATACATCTTAAGGTGACAAGCACAAAGAGTGAATTGAAATATAGATGTGTGCCATTTGGTTCATCACTAGGCAATGTAAAGCTGTGCTGTGTTTTCACAAATGTTAGGAGGTTTTGCTCAGTGTGTAAGCAACACAAGCACTCATTAGTGGTTATAGTGATGTATTTCAATTACTAAGCAAGTTTTCAATCCTAGAATTATTTCATTATATGACAAAATACAAAAAAATACAATACAGTAATCTCTTGAGTTGAACCAATATAATTAGAGCTTTGGATAATTCAACCTGCTTCAAACTTTTTTTTTTTATATAAATTCCCTTAATCTAAAGTGAAATTTGAACTGTCTGAGCCTCAGTATATATCAATCCATTCAGATGACAAAATTGGCTCAATTTCTCCTATTTGGGACAGTTTGGTTGGTACGTCAGCTCAACTGAGGCACTAGCAATGTTACCTTCCCACCTTCAAAAAATATTTGCATTTCTCCACTTAACTCAAAAGCTCAAAAGTGGTTTACATCATTAGATTCAGTAGCCAAGTCATTCAACTACTACAACACAATTATCAAAACTATGCGAGATAAAAAAAAAATTACTATGAATGTAATTTAGTATGCAGGCATATAAAATTTTGCCATCTATGCAGCTCTTTGCTGATAATGGATACTTACAGCTACTACATAAACAACTCATGAATACAATAGTGGCTTCAAAGTTTGCATAAATAGTAATAAAGAACAAAATAGGAAAGAGCTTTTCATGAATATATGGCATATTGGATAAGGTGGTGAGCATGGGATTGGGTAGACGTCCACGTGTAGGTTCGAATCCCATCACGTACAGCCTTAAACATTTTGCCATTTGTCGAGTGGTTTAAAGTTACCTACATGTCACCATGATACCCAGGTTCTAGGTGGTTACACCCAAGATGAGCTTGGGTGGTGATATGGGCCCAAATATGGGTACCACTATAAATAAAACTGCCTGCGCCACTAATGGGCGGAAGGTGAACAGCGCTTCCTAAGGCCTTAAAAAAACATGGTGCAAGTTACTTAATGAACACCTGGCTCATTCAACTCATTTCCAAGTTAGCTCAAATCAGAGAGGGTTTACTGTTTGTCATTATCAATATATATATATATATATATATATATATATATATATATATATATATATATATTTTTTTTTTTTTTAACAAATAAAAATACTACTAATCTTGTGTCTTGTTTCAACAGCTGAATATCACACTTGATAACCTCATCACCAAGAGAGTGTTTATTATTTTCAACTTTCACTCAACTCAATCACTAGCAACTCCACTTGATTTATCTTGTGAATTATCCTTATCTATAAAGTCTCCTTTATTCACTGCCTTGTCTTCTTTTCAATTACCCATTGGACTCATCCACACAATGAACATGACTGTTTAATATTTACAATTCCCTGTACATCTTGATCCCAGTGAAAACATCCACTGATAGATTGTCATTTGGACCAATCATCCAACTTCATTTAGACTCAGTTGCATTTTCTTATTGACTTATCCAAGGACTCATCCTGCTTCACCTTCCTTGCAGCTGGCATTCAAATTCATTTCAATGTTTTTGTCTGATTTCAGAGTCACTTTTTTCTTCATTCTGACTCATACCAACTGGCTTTTCTTTTCACTTAATCCACTCGATGACTGTCCACTTAACTGACATTATTAATCCTCCTCTTGACTCACTGACTAACCCAGTGGCCAATCCTCAGTATTTGTCCAGGGACTGATTTTTCTACTGACTCTTATGACCAGTTTTCTTGACTTGTCTTGCACCCAATCCTACTCTTCATTTATCCAGACTGATTTTCCTCATAATGTTTTCAGTACTCGATCCTCCTCTTCATTCATTAAGTAACATATTTCATTCTCTTGACTTGTCCAGTGATAGATCATCCCTTCATGAGTGTTCTTGACTCTCCTCTTGACTCATGAATGGGCTGTTTCTCTCCTCTTGACTCATCCACAAACTGATGCTTCTCTTGTCTCACTTGACATCACTACTCCCAAGAGAGTGTTTGTATTATTTTCAACTTTCACTCAACTCAATCACTTGCAACTCCACTTGATTCATCCAGTGGGTTATCATTACCTATAAAAGTCTCCTTGATCCACTGCCTTCTTGACACTTTCTCCTATTTACTCATCCTCTTGTTTCATCCCCTGACAGATCCTCATTCTTATTCCTGCAAAAGCCGATTCTCTTCTAACAGACTCGTTCGTTGCCTGATCGTCCACTTGACTTATCTTCTTGGTTAATCCACTGACCGATCCTTGTCTTGATTAGTTCTAGGCAAATTCTTCTATACTTGACTCATCTACTGACTGATCCTCCTTTTCACTCATCCTACAGCTAATTCTCCTCTTGACTACTCCATCAACTAATCCTAGACACTCACTCTGTAGCTAATTATCCTCTTGATTTATCCACTGATTGATCCTACTCATTACTCATCTAGAAACTTATTCTCCTCTTGGCAAATCCACTTGCTGATCTTTCTTTTTGACTCACTGTGATTGATTCTCCTCTTGACACATCCTGTGACTGGTCTTGAAAAGTTTTCCCCTTCATTGATACTGTTTCTGATCCTGAACTTCATATTCTTTCTCTTCTTAATTCCTCCTGCATGTTGAGAGTTCTCTTGAATCATGCAATAATTCTTGAGTCGCCCCAGCCTATTATTTTCCATAACTCACCCTGTATCTTAATGTTCCCCTTGATTTATCTTGTAATTGATCCTTGTGACTTGTTCAGTGGTTTATCCTGCAGGTGATCTTATCTCAACATCCTGTGATATTTCTTCCTCTTGACTCATCCTACTATTCAGTCTCCATCTGATTTACATCATGATTGATCCATCTTTCCATCCATGATGAAATGTCAATTTAACATGTGTTAACTGAAGATATAAAAGACAGCAGAAAATCATTTTTTACTGTTTCTTAACAGCCATGAAATGCAATCTATAATTATAACAGTTTTCCGTTTTCAAAATCCTTACTTGGCCTTACTTTCTGTATCGAGCTTGAACTTCAATTTTAATTTAGAGCAAGTGAATCCTTTGCTGTTTTACAACAAAAGTAAATGGCATATGGTCATCACTTTTTCAAATTGCTTCACTTCTTCAGAGGACATTGTTCAACCATTCTGACTAAAGAATCCTATAATGTTCATTACTATTTCCTTTCAACATTCCAGTTGTTCAAAAGGCCAATTCAACGAGATAAATTTGGTCTGAGTGGCATTTTCAAGACACATTCTGACTGTAGACAACCATATGAGGAGCTGCACACTATTTGTTCATACAACACTAGTGCCAATATAAAGTACAGCAAATGATACAGCTTTGTGTAGATCATGTACTTCCTTGAAAATCACAAAATGGTGAAATCACAACTGTTGGGATTCCATCACAAAACATGAACAGCAGTTCACAACTTTCACATTTTTTTCCTCCATTTCTACTAAGTAATCTTGTTCCCTTTCATTCTCATGATGGGATGTAATCTTCACAAAAGGAACAAAAAGAATACAAGGCGTTTCAAGCCTAGTTGCGAATAGCACCAATTCAATCACTTCACATACACAGATTCAACTTTTATTTTTCCAGTTCATATTGAAATATTCAACCATAGTGGACCAACCCTATCTGTTACCACACACATGCATGCAGGAAACCATGGCTGCACATACACACATGCACACACAAATGTACACTCACTCACTTACCTGTTGTATGTATTCTAAAGCAAGTTTCTAATACAGGATAGTCTAATGCCTGACTTCTGGAATGCCACAATGTTTTCTTATTATCACTAACCTACTAACCTCCATCTCATGACAGGAAAAGCATGAGACTTATATTCTTGGGAGCTTGAAAGACTCATCCAATATAGAAAGTAAGCCCATTGTCCATTAAACATTCTGACTGTAGACAACCATAGATGTACATAGTGATGCATCTTTCCAATGAATAAAGACCAAACATGCCATAATATGCACTAAAAAATACTGTATTATAAAAATTCTAGCATTTATTTTCACAATTCATGGCGTTAACATAATGGAAAATAGTGCTATTTCCTTTTCTTTACAATTTTTGCAAGTGATTTCAATTTCAGAGGGCTAAGGCAAGTTGAGAAGTGGCATTAAACAGATGACAAAGCCACACATTAAGAATCATATATAAAAGCCACTGGAGGTGTTACTTTTTTTTTTTTTTTTTTTTTTTTTTTTTTTGGTAAGGCCTACACCTGTAGGCACACTTGAAGAGTGTATGGGAAGCGCTGTTCAGCTTCCGCCCATTAGTGGCGCAGGCAACTTGCTGAATACATACTACTTATAGAAATTCTGTCCTGATTACCATAATTTCAAAGCCCTCTGCATATGTGTTATCTTTGTTGATGTGCATTTGCTTATGTAGAATTGGAGATCTTTCTAATATTCCTTTATATCAATGACAACAGATAATTTTCTCTCTCACTCTCACTCTCTCTCTCTCCTTTAAAATACTAATAAAAAATTATTGCACTAAACTTGCCTTCCTACGAACCTGGAGTGATTCTGGCTATGCAGCACTACAAATATCCTCAGTCTGGAAAGCAAAAGAAAATATATAGTTTGGGTGCATAGTATGCAGTAATTTTGCCCACAAGACAATTAGCCAGGTTGTGGTCAAGACAGCCCCTGACCACGACGGCCCCCATGACGATATTTTTTTATCTGTAAGATGGTTTGAAATTATACTCATTAATACAGCATCTTATACTAAGACAGATTGTATTAACCAATCAGTCACTCCCCACTCCCCCATCCCTCCCCCTCCTTCCTCGCCCAATGATAGTTACTGTCTCACGTAGTATGTGAGTACAGGCAACCCCCGCTTAATGAACATTCACACAACGAAATTTCGTTACAACAAACATTTTCTTTTACTACCATCTGCTCTTATAATAAACACCATACCTGCTTTAACAAAATTTTATCCAGGTAATTTTTTCAAAGTTTAAAAGCCCCGCCGTATCATGCAAGCCGACAGGCTTTTGAATACACCAGTGCCTCTCATGGACAACAAGTGCACCACGCACTCCCCTACCCTTCCCCGCTCTTAGTTCAAAACAAAAACAGGGTCCAGCACCAGCTCGTCATCTCACGCTCAACATGCCACCAAAATGCCCAGAAACCAGCCCTGCAATGTCGCCTAGCGTTGCTAAGAAGAAAAGGAAGTCTCTTGCTCTCTAAGTGAAACTGGATATTATTCACAGACACGAGAGGCGAGAAAACTAATAGCATTGCTCGCTACCATCTTGACTCCATCTACTGTCTCTACTATTTTTTAAGTTAGAAGACTCTATTAAAAAGGCTGGTGAGACCATATCTTCCTTGCAAGCTAAAAGAACCACCTGAACTCGTTACTTTGCAATGGATAAAATGGAAAACCTTGTGGAAATGTTGTATATAAGTTTTATATGCAGTACAACGATGCACCTTTTGTTTACCTTACACAGGTTGCCAGCTAACGTCTTTCCTGGTCCACTCTCCCTCCCTTCATAAATTTAAGATCATCAACATTATAAAGTTACTTATATACATTCATACATTAGTGTACATTATAATGACTTAGTCTTAAATTAAACGGCTTAAATGTTTAATTTCATAATTTAAACTTTCATTAAACCTTTCACTGTACTATGATGCACTCTCGCTTTGTTTACTCCCAATGGAAGTTCAAGTCAGAGGTCAAACTTGTTGTAATTGGTTCGCTTATCGAAAATTTGCGCAACGAACGTTTTTTTTAGGAATGTAACCGATTCGTTAAGCAGGGGTTGCCTGTGCGTACAGGCAACCCCTGCTTAACAAAAGGGTTACATTCCTAAAACACCCTTCGTTAAGCGAAACTTCGTTAAGCAAACCGATCATAACAAGTTTAACCCCTGATATGAACTTCTATTGAGAGTAAACAAAGCGAGTGTGCTTCATAGTACAGTGAAAGGTTTAATGAAAGTAAAAACTATTAAGTTAAACATTTAGGCAGTTTAATCTAAGTCATTATAATGTACACTAATGTATGTATGTACGTAATTTTATAATGTTGAAGATCTTAAATTTATGAAGGGAAGGAGAGTGAAACGGGAAAGACACTAACCGGCAACCTGTGTAATGTAAATAAAGTGCACATCATTGTATCATACAAAACTTATGTACCACATTTCCACATTTATCCATTGTAGTCATGAGTTCAGTATGTTCTTTTAGCTTGCAAGGAAGATATGGTCTCACCAGCCTTCTTAATAGAGTCTGCAACTTGAAAATAGTAGAGACAGTAGATGGTGTCAAGATGGTGGCTAGCAATGCTGTTAGTTTTCTTGCTTCTCTCGTGTCTGTGAATAATATCCAGCTTCACTTTGAGAGTAAGAGACTTCCTGGTCTTCTTAGCAATGCTAGGCGACATTGCAGAGCGTTTTGGTGGTAAATTGAGCGAGGGAAGACGAGCTGCTGCTGACGCTGTTATTATTTTGAACTAGGGGGAGTGAGTGGTGTATGTGTTGTCCACGAGAGGCGCTGGTGTATTCAAAAGCCTGTCGGCTTGCGTGATTTGGCAGGCCTTTCAAACTTGGAAAAAAATTACCTGGATAAAACTTCGTTAAAGCAAGTTTGGTGTTCGTTAAACGGGCAGATGATAGTAAAATGAAACCTTCGTTATAGCGAAATTTCGTTGTGTGAGCCTTCATTAAGCGGAGGTTGCCTGTGTAGCCCTACTTACTTTTAATCACCGCAATAATGTTACCATGCAATGTTTATCAGTAAATTGCATGCTTGTTAATACAATCTGTCTTAAATGTAAGATACTGAAACATTCCACAGATTGCAAAACATAACATTAAAACATTCAGTATTTAGCAAAGTAGCACCTCCGGCTGCTGCAGCAAGCCAGTAAGTCATCGTCACCTCATAAAAATCACAATGGAGTATCGCGCAGCTCTCAGAAATTTTTAAATCATCTTACAGATAAACAAAACCTTAAAATGCATGTGTGTATATAACATTTTCTACTTAGAAATGCATGTTCTCTTTCAATATTTACAGTCATGTTACACCCTGTATACGTATATGCACTATATGTGCAGGATACACCACTGGTTTTTAACGCTCCATACTACAAAACACTATCTCAGGAACGCTGAGTTGCCATCCACGGTTAATGTGTTAACATAATGAAACATGAGCTCAATCGTCGTACCAACACCGAGCAAGGTCGAAACGAGCACAGGTCTGTTTATAGAAACATTATTCTACAAGACTCATTAGTGATGGTGACATCAATGCAGCCCTCTGCAGAACATTCTGTTGCACTTTGTGTAGTTTGTGACACAGTGGTGACTGGTTGCCATCATGCACTGCAGTATGACTCCTGCTCATGAGTTTGTGTGGTGGTGGTAAAGTACCAACATATGTACAGTAAGGTCCCGAGTTACGTCAGAGTTACGTTCCTGAAACATGACGTAAGTCGATTTTGTACGTAACTCGAGTTTTTGTACTTTCAAAGCATATTATCGAGTTTTCAACCAATAATTTTTTATGGTTATTCAAGTAAGTAAAAGGTTATACTGGTATATTATTTACAACTATATAGGAATATATTGATTAGGGCCGCGAACACAAAGGACTGCAGGTTGCCAAGAGGGGCGACCTGAGGCAGCCAGGAGGGTGGGCAGGTCGAATGTTGTGACGCCCAGGGCGGACAGCTGGGAGCTTTGTGGAGTGTGGTAGGAGTAGAAGCGTTATATAAGTAAAAGGTTATATTGTTATATTATTTACAAGTATGTAGGAATATGAAACACAAGCTTGTTTTTGTTGTTGATTAGGGCCGCGAACGTGAAGGACTGCATGTTGCCAGAGGGGTGGACGCCTGAGGCCGCCAGGAGGGTGGGCAGGTCGAATGTTGTGATGCCCAGGATGGACAGCTGGGAGCGTAGTGCAGTGCGGTGGGAGTAGAAACGTGGGCAGCAGGGAAGGAAATGCAATAGGAAAGGGCAATAGGGATCAGCAGACAAGCGCAGACGGTGCAAGTGAGCTGCGAGTGTCGTGTGGCCCAGGCGAAGGCTCCGGAGTTGTTATTGTTGTGATAGGTGCGTGAGCCCTCAAGGTCGTCAACCTTCCCGTTGTCATGGTAACAGGCTTCCCATTTTCTTCTTCACTCCCTTACACACAGCTGCTGCCTCCCTTCTCATGTCTTTTAATTATGTCCACTTTTTCTTGTAGCGTAATGGTTTTCCTTTTCTTAGCATCACTGCTATCACTCAGGAGTTTTTTTTTTGGTGCCATTGAGCAAGATACTAAGATAGTCAGCAAACGCAGATGTAGGAACACTCTTGCCAGGGGTGACGGTGTGGTGGAACTGAGGTACGTAGAGTGTTATTGTATTCAAGCATGAGGTGGGCGGTGTGGTGGATAACCACTAGTGACGCCTGGTGGCCAACAATAACAATAAACCCGCTTTACGATTTTATAAATTTTCAATTTTTTAAAATCTTAAATTGCCTTATAGTGGACTGACGTAAGTGCAAGTTTGACGTAACTCGAGACCGACGTAACCCGGGACCTTACTGTATTATGCTAGGAATTTACTACTACTACTACTACTACTACTACGATGATAATGGAGGAACAAAGAATAACAAAGAAGTTTCTGCATTTCTAGATGGTAACACAGACGTTGTGAGCTATTCTGACTATAGACTGCTTCAGTAAGGGGAACTGGAGCTTCCAGACTGGCATTGTATGTCGTGTCATACAGCTCCAAAACAGGAATCAGACCGATTCTATGGATTTATCTTTGTCCTCTGCCTTGTCTCCTAACCTGAACCACAAAATACAAGCTGACCAAGACTTCAATATCAGCAGTTCTTTTCATGTACTTTATCAGGATGAAGACGGTGTGATTGCAGATGAACCCATTCCTGATATATCTCAAACCTCAGTTAACTCATCTGATCTTCGGTTTCAGGTTGTTCAAGGTGCCACACTGAAAGGAAAGCCACTACTAGTGGACAGCATTGGCTATTGGTTATCGGTTTTAGTGAATACAGATTTTAAGGCATGTTCTAGTGATAGTAAAAATTGTAAGGTGCAGATGTTTCGACGTAAGTACAGATGATTTAGTGACAGTAAAGATGAGAAAGGTGTGAACTAAGCTTTAAGATGACAATAACCTAATATTTGGTGTGGGGCCGTCGTGGTAAACATGGGGCCATCGGGGAGGGCCGTCGTGGTCAGGGGCCATGTTGACCAGGAAACCAATTAGCCACAAGACATTTCACTCACATACAAGAGTCAATTCATCCAAACGTTCAATGTCATTGATACTGACTTTATGGGATGAATATGAACATGTTGAAATAATGGGTGCTGTTTATCCGACTGTGTTTTACCTGATAGCAATAAATTAAAAATTATGAAAGAAAAATTTGTCCTATTCATGTGCTAAATATAGAAATAAGATCCCACACCTCATGAAATTTATTACCATATAAGATTATATATTAACAGTAAATGAGCATGCATGAGCACACACACATTAATTTTTTCAGGGAATCAGGAACTAATTCATACAATGTTTCAAGAGTTATTTAAACCTGTCTACCTTGATGCGTATTGTACTATATCTTTGTCTTGGCCCACGAGTTGGTGAAATAACTCCACAGTGTGGGCACGATGACTCCACAATGTGTGTGAAATTACCTGCAGCCAAGTGACTCTACAGTAAGGCAAATTGGTTTGCGGGTAAAATAACCGGATACCGTGTATAGTGACATAATGAGAAAACTAAACCTTTTCTAATTGCTGGAGCATTGCCAATATATCTCTGTTTAGGTAGGATAAGGTTAGGTCCCTAAGTAGGTATACAATACAAATTTATTTATGAAGATTTTGACCACAGATTTCAGGATATTTTATTTCTGAGGTATGAAAGATGGTGCCCATCATAACTGCAGCAGTAGCTCTCTAATGATTTTTGTTGGTAAGAAGTGAAATTTGGCCATATTTAAGCCCCATCTGAAAATAACGCTTTCTCACCATGTCCCAAGATTGTAGGGAGTAGGTGCAAATAAATATATAAATAAATAAAAGGAAATAGAGCCACGTGGCCAGCTTCAATATTTATATTTTAAAAATTGTTAGAAACGGCAAGTCACATGTGGATCCTGTGAAGGGTTAACTTACGTCCTGTATATTGGTTGCAACGGTAACAAAACGATTTCATCATACCAGCAGGTCGCGGCCCCAGCCAGCCTGGGATACAAATTCTAACCGACCGTCAAATACTGGTCGAAATATTCTAATCTATTTCAATGGCATCCAATGTTGCGCATTGGGAAAGAAATAGTGAACAATGGAAGTACAGTAGTTAGGTAATTTAAACCTATTAATACACAAGGGAACACTGCTAGTGAACACTGAGGTGTGGGAAGGCTCGGTAATGAGAGAATTGCAGCCTTGGCCTTGCCTCACAGGACGTGGCCACCATCACCAAGGGCAAGATTGCCCTGGCCAAACACCACAATATACCTTACTACCACACCACTGATACACTCACCACACTACAATATGCTGTAGATGCGATGGTCAGACTTCACAATTCTTCAAACACACGACACTGACAGCTACACGTAGGCAGGTGTTAGTGACACGGCGTGAAGACAAGTACCACCTCCACAACAATGATGGCGATGCTCGGCCGCGTCCTCATAGCGGAGAGACCGCGAGCACTCAATTCTTTCTATTTTATTTTACTTAACAATTTGCTTGTTTTTTCTTAGTTTTTTTTTGTATCCATAATATTGATGTGATACAAAGAAGAAACATCATATATATATATATATATATATATATATATATATATATATATATATATATATATATATATATATATATATATATATATATATATATATATATATATATATATATATATATATATATATATATATATATATATATATATATATATATATATATATATATATATATATATATATATATATATATATATATATATATATATATTGATTGATTGATTGATACATTTATTGCTGCATTAATAATTGAATACAACATGGGTGGGCAAACTTTTCAGTGCTAGAACACATAAAAAAAAAAAATCACACTCATAGGGCCGCATACTATATCAATCAAGCCAACATCATTAATATTTAAAATTCAAAATTAAAGGCTTCTAAAGAAAAAGTCATTCTCAAACGCATGTACACACTTGAGGGAAGAAAATGAAATGCTCACAATAATATTTGGTATTGTTTATTAAATTGCTCTTTCAAATTTACTAACATTTGTCAAGCCTTATGAATTCCTTTGGCGGGCCGCATGCGCTCCACTTACCGTAGTTTTCCCACCTTGGTCTAGGTCTAGGAGATGGTCAATGAGGGTATACAAGTCATGTTTACCGTGCGGCCTAAATTTAGAAATGAGAGGACATTATGTGACATAATGACGCAGATTGTGTCCCCTTAGTGCAGCACATAGCACACAGATTACACTAGGAGAAGCTAACCTCCCAAAAGTATTAATAACCTAATCTGAGCCTCATTGCCACCCTGTCGTGTGATGCAGCGTGTCTCCCATAGATGTAAGCATAATTCTGAGAGACACGTGCATGGTGAAAACTACTGCCACTGCCTCTATGGCAACAATTAAAGCTCCAACTGATCACTAATGCTATTATGTACAAAGTCCTTAATAGTACTCTTTTAACATAGCCCAGAGTGTACCTACTCAGTGCCAGGGTCCACTGTGTCGTCTTGAATGACACATTGAGCAAGGCCTTTTCATTTAGCAGGACACCCACATGAGAGGGTATCCAGGTAAAATGGACCGTGGCACCAGCACCTTCCAGGGCGTGGATGAGATCAAGACATTTATCAACTGGATCACAGTTCATGGGGGAGGTAGACTGTAGAGCATACAAATGCAGCCTGACTGTCAACAAAGAAATAAACATTCTTATGGAGAGGCTCCACAATATGGAGAGCCTCCAGAACAGCATACAGTTCTGCCCTAGTGGAAGACATGTGTGCAGGGAGCCGCCTGGAAACCTCAGTGTCAGTGTAATGATTGGCAGATATGTAGTCACGGATGAACAGCCCACATCCGGACCTGCTGTCATTGACTGACCCATCACAATAAACATGAATAGCCTGAACGTTGGAGTACTTTGACAATTTGGTCATGGACATGTCTTGTAGCACACGAAGGAGCCAGTCCCTCTTGGGCTGATGCAGTGAGTGAATGAATATCAACACTGACATGGTGAGGGCTCCAAACTGGTTGGAGAGGTAACATAACAGATAACGTTAATACAGGCCTCGGCTACACCTACTACACTTGTCAGTACTCCAAAGATCTTCTTGAGGTATGGAGTTATAGGAGTCCAAGGATCATGATACAGGGGAGTCAGTAATCCCTTTTAGAGAGTCATATATATATATATATATATATATATATATATATATATATATATATATATATATATATATATATATAGAGAGAGAGAGAGAGAGAGAGAGAGAGAGAGAGAGAGAGAGAGAGAGAGAGTACTTATTTGGAAATATGTTGAGGCACCCAAAACACCATCTTTACTCAGGAGGTTTATTGAGCTACCGTAAGCAAAGTTTCGCCGTGTATCATCCAGCCTTATCAGGGTACAAAATACATATTCTAATTTCAGAGAGAGAGAGAGAGAGAGAGAGAGAGAGAGAGAGAGAGAGAGAGAGAGACTTTTACCTACGAGATAAATTCATAATACGTGAGCTAAAATTATATGAAGTAGTGTAGTGCCGGGGACAATAATATTAAGTTTTTAGTTATTAAGGTCATAATTATAGAGGTAGCGACGCACACGTGGATACCAGACATACAGACATACAGACCAAGATGTATTAGACTAAGTCTAATGACTTAGTCTAATACATCTTGATACAGGCGTAGGGACGATTTTGAGACCTGTACGAGAGAAAGAGATGGTAACCAGCTCTGAATTAAAAGCATTAAATTTACTCGCTATGTAATCAAAAGTTTTAACGAATTTTTCACTTCAGTAAGTAGAGGGAAAACTGAGCTGTTCAGAAAAGTGTCTTTCATTAATGTAATCTCATTAGTAATGTCAATCAAAAACTCTAATTACTCAGCACCAGTCCTACTGTGACGATTGCTTCTAATTTTGAAATCGTGAGGCTGTAGCTGTGATGTTTTTCACAATGATAGTATCTTGACTACCCAGTACCCTCCCGTTCTTCATCCTAGCAGGTCAGTGGCTCCTCGCTCCTGCTGTGATGTTTTTCCCACAATACCTTCCTGTTCTTCATCCTAGCAGGTCAGTGGCTCCTCGCTCCCCTAAAATTTAACGTAACTTTTATTTATGAAACATAGTGTTTATACACATATATCATTTAATTAGTTATACAGTACCCTCCCGTTCTTCATCGTAGCAGCAGCAGCAGCAGATAGAGATGGCTACCCTCTCTCCCACTGTGGTCAACGTGTGTGTGTGTGGGCATTTTGATAGAATATTGTTAAGTGGAGATAGAGAAAAGTGAAAGTGTTAGTTGGAGATGGTGTTGGGTAAAGTGAAGGGGGAGGGGGGATTGTCACCCACAACGGAACGTCCCCCCACATCAAACTGTGTAAGTAGGCCCCCAAAGACAAGCTAAATGTGTGTCCTCGAGGAAGTGACACCATCTGGTACACTTCTCTCCATAAACAGTGCATTGGGCCTCAAAGACGAGTAAGTATTATTTTCATGTGAGCTATGAAGTAACGTCACGTCGCAACTTGCAAGGCAATGTAATGAATTATATTATGTAATTTCCTTTTGTACATTGTATTTTGTGGTAAGTGTGTATCCTCTCTCTCCGGTGAGCTGGACTGTAAACCAATGAACGTCATTATTCCATCAGTTAATTGCAAAGTTTTGTGAATTTGTATTCAGTGTTAATCTTTTAAAATTTATAACCAGTGCCTTTGACAACAGCTACTGCTACCATTTTTGTCAAAATAAATTTAAAAATCTTCATAATTATATTTTCTTATAGAAATTCCCGCATAACAGTAGGTATATGGATGTATTATTTTTAAGCTCGTTACTTTTCCCGGCATTAGTTTACAAATGTCAGAGTGAGCGAAGTGGAAGTGCAGCGGTTATATTCTCTGGGTTTTAACTTTCATATGACTCCGCTGACGTATTGTGGACATTGATGCAGGTCTGAAGCACATCCATATCACCCTATAAACCTAAGTTCTTTATCCACAGCCTCTCCATGTCTTAATATCTATAGGGTCTTATCTCTCCAGTCATAACGAGTAGGGCCGAGTTAGAGACCGCAAGTGTTAGATATGTGGTGTAGTGTGATATGTGTATATAAACTCTATATTTATGTTCTCTGCCTCTACACCTTCAGTTTCCGTGTTCTCTATTTCTGTGAGTCTTTACCTTCTCGGTTACCAAAGATTTGAGCCGAATCAGGACAGTTTTCTCTAGTGTGGCTGGATCACCATTTTCTACTATTGGAGGGTGTGGTGAGGCACGGCAACTCAAATGACTCTTGATGTGGATACGATACAAACTCTGATACCTTCTCAGCACATAACATCTTGTCGGTTTCCTTATGTATTGTATTTTGAACATATTTTGTTATTTTATATTGGGTTTGAATGCCCTGAGAACTCGTGTTTAGTATTTGAGAATTAAGATAGATCCACAATAATTTCTCCCTGAACCCGGGCTGCCAAGGGTCGGCAGCAGTGTTGCCGCACCGTCACCTGAAAATCTGGAGGTCGAAAATCAGTAGAAATTCTGGAGACGGAGGAAATAGTACGAGTAGTTGGAGAGCAACTTTCTCTCTGTCATTTTGCTTTTCCAGGCTCGAAATAGACATTTATTCGCAAGGAGATAAATCTTATATATATATATATATATATATATATATATATATATATATATATATATATATATATATATATATATATATATATATAATTTTTTTTTTCTGAACTGTTTCTTGGTAATGAATGTCGTCACCAACAGTAGCGCTGTTTGCTGTAAAACTTAGACTTCAGCTACTTGCTTGTGACTACTGCCAATGCCATACAGGTCAAGTATAGCCTAGTTTGTGGACAGTGACCAACACAGCGAAAAAAAAAAAAGTAGAAAGAAGGCAATGCAAGATTAGAATGACAATTTCTTCTTTTGATTGTTATAATACATCCTCGTGCAAAAATTATAAGTACCGGCAATCGATTACATGAAAGTACAAATTTAAAGTGTGTGTGTGTGTGTGTGTGTGTGTGTGTGTGTGTGTGTGTGTGTGTGTGTGATGATATATATATATATATATATATATATATATATATATATATATATA
Organism: Portunus trituberculatus; assembly: GCF_017591435.1. Classification (NCBI taxonomy): domain Eukaryota; kingdom Metazoa; phylum Arthropoda; class Malacostraca; order Decapoda; family Portunidae; genus Portunus; species Portunus trituberculatus. Next base: position 20,564,382 of record NC_059272.1, on the reverse strand, counting down.
TATATATATATATATATATATATATATAGTTGAGTTACCCATGGAAATTTAAGAAAATTGTCAGAAACAGGTCATTGACCATGTATTCCTCCAGTACGCGACAGTTCGTTGCATATTGAAAAATATTCCATTCCAAAGTATGCTATAGAACAGGTAATTAAGAAAAAATAGTAGGTAGTCATACATAGTCATTTTGTGTCGTGCATCACAAGATTAATATTTAGAGATCAACACTCATATTGTTGCTCTATTAATGGTCTTTGAGGTATTACATGGATCAATATTATTACATAAACACCTTCAGATAACAGGTCCTGCAGAGAGCTTTGAAGGCGCCGCCGTCACGGAGGAAAATACACAAGCGGGGACGAGACGAGACACCCAGGCAGCCTTGGATCAGAATGGCTACCGGGGTGTAGGGGAGCGGTCTGCTTCTTGGCCAGTCATTCTAACGTGATCATTCTTGACAGACGTTTAATTTGTGACTAAAGTGGTGACGAGTTGACCTGTATGTGTTGTGTGCGGCAGCAGACGGCTTATTAGTGGTGTGTTGGGTGGTGTGTGCTGCGCTACATGAGACCCCCCGTGCTGCTGGAAGGTATAGGGTGAAAGCAACTCAGGACTGTGGCACACACACACACACGCACACGCACGCACGCACGCACGCACACACACACACACACACACACACACACACACACACACACACACACACACACACACACACACACACACCGGGGGATAGAAAGACAGCAGGAGAACGCTGTACCTCAATAAGTAGCAAATACAACCTCGCGGCATTTGAAGGATTCCATGGATAAGCGGCTGGTTGTGTCTCATTAATCAAGGCAGGTAAACAGCATGACTCGTGTGTCTGTACCTGTATGGCAGCAGCTACATTGGTCTTCACACTTGCCACCGTCTCTGAATTTTTTCTCAATGTCACGTGTCCCTATTCAAGAAAAAAAAGCAGTCTCGTATGTGAAAATATTCAGTGGATCACCGTAGAGCTTTAGCCAACAACATGCACGCCCTTACCTTCCCATCTTTAGCCCATAGTGCATAATTTGATGAATATGACTGTTATAGTGTTACCGTATGTATTATGGTTTATCCTTTGACGGTTCTCTACAACATGACACTTGTTACATGAAAAGCGCAACTTTTAATTATACTGAGCACAAAAGTATATGAGTTTATTTCGTTTGGTGTGTGATATCGCGTAAAATTATACTTAAAAATTGCATGATACCATTTTATTGAGCTGATGCTAAAGTAGATGCCATACCAGTCTAAAGGTAGAAATAAAGAAAAAGTGTTAAAGTTTATCAGGACGGGCTATTATGCGATCAAATTAAGTAGTTGAAATCTGTAAGCGTTTCCTTGGTGTGTAAAATCACCTAGGGTTAGTATTTGGACGAAGTGACTAGTGTCATATTGACATTAGCTGTTGAAGTGTTGATTAATTTGATATATTATACTGCAGTGTCTTGACTGTTGAGTTTCAGATTCCAGAAAAAAAAATCTACCTTTTTGGCCCATCAATGGCCACTTCATGATATTTTTGTGTCCCAGAGACCACTGGCTGAGATCCAACCTAGCACTATATAGGTTCATTCCATATGAATAACAGTGGTGGACTGTGGTAGTACACTGAGACCATTTTTCTGAAAAAAAGTGTTATTTTACAATGCTCCCAATTTGCCTTTCATATGATTTTGATAATGAAAGAAAATAATTCATTTCTTTAATATCCACAGGGAATCAATCTGTATATAGCCTCCTTAGCTCCTCATGGTCTGTTATGAGACATGGGGGAATGTGTCATGGGAGGCTGAAGGCACCTTAAAGGCAGCCACACCCCAGACTATCACATCTGTGTAAAACATGACTGTGATTATACATATTAGGACTGTAGGGCAGATTTGCCACGTATAGACTTGGGAAATCCTTATTATCTGTTTCATTTAGCTGTGGATATTGTATGTGCTTAATGTACTTCCTTTTGGAGTCACCTGTCCACGTGCAGTTTATGTACCAATAGCGAGCCATACCGATTGCCATGAACCACTAAGAGGTACAGCAGTGATTACAATGGTTTTATAGGCTTAGGGTAATAAAACTCACATATAAAGTAACGTTATGAATGTTTAAGCATATGAAGATCTTGTAGGTGTTTTGCACAAGATAAAGACATCCCCTAGCACTAGCCCTCTCCACAACTACACCAAAAGATGTTATTATAAGAAGGCCCATCTCTTCAGTATGTAAAACACAGCAACCAGTTTATACCTAGCACATAAAGACTACTAGGTAACACAAGCTAGGGTGTGAGGAGACTGCTCATCCATTTTGTCCTGTCAGCACCTGTTGACATTGCATAGTTTACTAGATCATGTTTTCCTTCATCAGCAGTCAAGGGTCAGTCCTACAGTCATCAGTACCTTGATTTACTGTGACTGTAAAGTTCCCTGACGTATGAACCTGCATTTAGCAAAATCCTAGATAGAATATATTTAAGTAAGTGAGCTTATTAGTTATATGGACACCATTATATAAAAACGTATATATATACATATATATATATATATATATATATATATATATATATATATATATATATATATATATATATATATATACATATATACATATATACGTATCCAGACATGGATACGAATTGTTTTATAAAATTTTATAACTATTTAGTTAACCTTTTATTCTGAAAAAAAAAAAAAAAAAAAATATATATATATATATATATATATATATATATATATATATATATATATATATATATATATATATATATATATATATTGCTGCTACTCTCTTATGACGCTGCTCCACACTCACACAGGCGCACGTACATATCTAGGAGGCTGCTGCAATACACCTTCGCAACAATATATTCTTCAGAAAAAAAAGTTAGCTAAATAGTTATCAAATTTTATACAATATCACGTATACTGGATCATATGTACAGTAACAAACAATGCCACAGGATACAACATGCAAAGAGTAACTAATAGGTCTCTAACAAATCACCAACTTTCATTCATGTATGGTCTTCGCAATATTGTGGTGATCTGCTCAGGGAACACTATTCAGTAGTTTATGTAGCTTACAAATATTTGTGTTTTCTTGTTTTGATAATTCATATTGAATCGACAGTCGGCATTTGTTGCGCAGTCTGCAGTACAGTAGCACCCTATTACCTTGCTTGTACTGAAAAAAAATTGCTATCTTTACCCGTTTTCATTTATGTTTGTATTGAACAGTGAAATGAGACAAATTTGAATAACTACCATAATTAGTTGAACAGTTAAGATTAAATGATTGGTGTCAATATCCATTACCAGTAAAACATGCGTTTCTTTTCTTATACTTTTGTTAAGATATTTGAGGTATATTCCACTGCGTAAATTTGAATCAGGCGCGCTAGTGTAATACGTGCGGTGTCGCTTCTTATTCCTCATATGGCCACAATCCACGGAATTTGTCATTTGTGCCTTATTAGACGAGAAATAAACGCATTTCACTAATTGATTGGCGAATATAGAGCATCATTCAGTCAGGACAAAGAGTAAAGCAGACACCGTGCTCCGAAAATCTGTAGGAGTAACGTAATATCTGGAGGAGACTGCCGAAATGAGTGTTTGTGGCTTGCTACAACCTCGGAAAAAGTGTCTGAATATCAGGAGACAGCGCGTGGCGAGAGAATATCTGGAGTGTGCCGGGAAAATGGGAGTATGTGGCAGCAACTGGTGACGTCAGCCGCACGGGGCCGTCAGGTAGCTAGCACGGAGCCAGCCCCGCCTTCGCTCATTATTATCATAATTAGAAAAAGACCATTTTCCCCCCAAATCACAACTCAAATACCACCGCGGACGGCACAGAGACGTTGGATGTATGTGTCCCTGACTAGTGTCGCGTCCTGTGGATTTCCCTGGCGTGAGTAAGGCGGTGTTTGAGGCGTGAAATAAGAGCGTCTCCTCTCGGCCTGGTGGAGGAAAATCGATTTGATCCCAAACACCGAAGGAGTGGCTGGGAGGTGTTCATGTTTTGATAGTGGCGGTGCGTTCGGCGGAGATCGTGGGCCGTATTAGAGTAGGTATGCCCACCTCCTGCCTCCACCTGTAGGCCAGCGGCTCCGGTAGTGTCGTCAGCAGGGTGTCAAGGGGTGTGAGAGCCGCTGAGGGCGTAGGGAGAGGGCGGAAAGCAGTGTGTGGGAAGGTGTGTTGTGCTGATGGTTGGGTGCTGCGGCGGCCATGTTCCCTGCCTCCCTCCTGTCAAGTGCTGCTGTGATTAAGGCTCTTTGGGTTTCTTGTGGTGTATCTGCTACCCCGTTTTCTGCTTAGAAGACTCACATTGGCATAGGTGTGTGTGTCTGTGGGAAAGAGAGTGAGTGCAGCAGCGGGACTTGTGCAGGAGAGGCGAGGAAGTTCGGTGTGGGAGTGGCTGAGTGCAAGGGCACCTCATATTGCCTCATACCCAGCGGTGCCTTACCCTCGCCTGTGCTCCCATCCTCACGACGTCCATCGACCTGGAATATTAGTGGTTTTGAACGGTGATTGGCCTGGCAAGTGAAGGTTTAGAGGAGTGCATCCATGATAGACACGAGCGGCCCCAAATGCCAATATACCGGGGTGGTGGCGCTGAAAGAATTTTGTGGAGCAGTGGTGACTTCCTGGTTGTGTGTAGATTGGTAGTTCGTCTATAAATTTATGGTTATTGTGGAAGGATATATTGAGAGGGACGTGTGATGTGGGGAAGTGAGCCCGGATGATGTGGTAGGGGAGGGAGAGTTGGCATATGTCAAAGTCAAGTGACAGGTCAGGTGGAGAGGTGGTGTCAGAGTTGCATCAAGGAAGGCCAGGGCGTGGGACAGGTTGTTCATTCCTGCTTCACTGGTTAGGTGGAATATTATTAAGGATAAAGTAGGTTTTCTTTGCCAACATTTATGCCAGTTTAGTGTATAAATTTGGCTTTAGGGAATATTTGAAACCCCAAGATTATTGGGCTGGTGTATCTTCCTGTGATCCATAATTTCTACTTTAGTATCAAGATTAAATAGGAAATGGAGTTTATTCCAATTTAACTGAATCCTTAGTTTATTAACTTTAGTATGGTTTGTAAATGTGTAATTTACTATTGATGATGACCAGTTTGTTGATTTTGTGAACTGAGAACACAAGATATAACCACTGATCTCTGTATCTGATTGATTGTATGTATGTGCATGCGTGTGCACTCATTAGAGCAGTCAGTTAGTGAATGCAGTGATAGTTTTTGCTGTAAATTACTGTAGAATCTGCATCTAGTTTTCTGATGGTCAGATTGACTGTTTTCTCCCTGGAAAATCTAGAAAGGAAAGACCTGTATGTGATAGGTTTGGTATATCTATAATCAGTAAATTCTATTTCCTTGTTAACAGGATTAAACAGCGTAGAATTCTAAGAATTCTTTTCAATATTATTCCATTTTCATCTTCTCAACATTAATTTGATAAAGGGTTACAAATTAGTGATTTGTTATCCCTACCCAAGCCTAATTAATTTACCTTAACCCAACTTAATTTTGCCCATTGTTAAAATAACTGTGGTGGCAGATCTTACTGTGATCCTGCCTTGCTCTTGTAGCTTCTGTCAAAGCATAGGATTGACTATAATTGCCTTGTCACCTGTAATGATTAGTATCTCTAAGTTTCATCGTGTAATGTACTGCTGCATTGGTTACTTCAGCAAAACTTGTGAATAAGGCAATAATTTAGTTGCTTGTACTAATATCGGTTCTCCCCACAAGTTTTGATGCATACCACTTGAATTGATATTTTTGGTATACTGAATATTTGTTATCCATACATTTTTATATTTCTGTATGGGAGAAAGAAAAATGAGATTATGAAGTAGAGCAATAGCATTTCCTCAGAGACGTGAGGAAAGATGCAGCTCAAGTGTACCTGTTATCTTGACAAACTGGTCACGAAGAGATGTGTAGGACTGGAGTGGTGGGAAGATAGTATACTGTGTGTGTGTGTGTGTGTGTGTTCAAAAGAGACAAGTTATTGAAAGGTACAAGTGATAATACAGTATATACATCTCAAAGACAGTTGGATTGTGTTTGGTTTGGGTTTTGCATCACGTCTTGACATTTAGAGATGAATTTATGTTGGTGAAATTACTATTTAGATTTCAAGTCTCCATGCAAGAACAAGATCACTGGCTGAGGAATTGCACATCTTGTTTGTGAGCTTTGACTTTGGGTTGTCGTGGTGCTCTGAGGGAAGTGGTCTTGTGGAAACACTGCTACTTGTGTGGGTGGGGAGACTGGCCTGCTTGTTCAATTGGTTCGCTTTCTGATGGTGGTTCTTGATATCATGGCATGGGTGAAGATTTGGGTTTTATTTTTAGATTTAAGGAATAGTTTTTTCTCCAATTTGGTGTGCTAATCTCAAGTTTGTTTTCATGCATGAGAGTAATTTACCTCAAAGCAAAAAGAAGTGCTACATATTCTCAGATACTCATTGTTCTTTTTTTCTTAGTTAACAATGTCAGTTTTTATATCTTCCAAAGAACATAATTGTATGAATTGGCAGAGGATTTGCATCACTCATTGATTCCATTCTTGTTAATTTTAGGATATACATATTTGTAACAAAAAACTAAATTCACATTGATCCCATGAGATGTTTAGATTTTTTTTTTATCACCATTTTAACTTCATTCATGAAAGCAAGGGGTGGGAAAAAGTATAGCTTTCCTTGAACTTTGGTACATAAATGAACTCAGATTGCAACCATTACAACATTCATAGACTGGGAGTTAAAGCAGGAAAGTGACAGGGGAAGGCATGGTTAGTTCCCCACATTTGACACTGATAAGAGCAGATAAGGCTGTGGGAGCTTAAAGGTTAATGAAAGATCTACCTGTGCTCCACATGTTTGTCTTGGCTGTTCCTTAACTCCCCACTAATGATGACTGATGTGGCTTAGGATCAGTAATGGGTAGAAGAGGCATAATATCAGGAGAGATGAATTATGATTACAAAGAGTGGTCAAGACTCAAAAGAGATCTGAGCCTTTGAAGAAAATATAATCATTAAATGAATCAAAGATGAAAACTAAGGTTTACTGTTTTAGGAGGAGAGATAGATTAACTATATTTTAGGTATTTTTTATGGTTCCTATACAATAGTCTGCTTTCACAATTATGTCAACTCATACATTTAAGAAATTACCAATAATATTAAGTGGAAAAGCCATTACTGTTTGTACTAATGTTGTTTTTCTTTTTCAGGTAAGTAGAGCCTTGTTGAGCAAGTCAGTTGTATGTGGTGAGGCAAACTGGTGTTGGTAGATGTGGAGTAGTTCCAGCGACTGTGATAAGTATAGCATGCCACTTTTCTTGCCTATCTTATCTTTTCCACGTGGAGTTGCTCTTTTTCTTTCCTTCTGACTAGTTCCTTTTCTTTTTATTGAAAATTTTAAGGGTAAACTTAGATGACTTTTTTCAGGTAGACCTGTACTTTATGTATGTTTTTGTGAAATGTATTTTGTTATTGATTTCTGTTCTTTATTCACATGTAATTTTTATGTAGGCATGATATAATCTCCATGAGCACTATGTAATGGAAAAATCCTGTTACCTTTTTGTCAATTTTTTTTTTTTATGGCATTACTATTTATTAGTCATTCATTTGAGGTTCAACTATTATTTAAAGGCAGATAAAGGGATCATATGCAGGTAGAGGAAACAACATTGGCTATGTTCTTCAGCTATAAATAATCTTTGTAGGTGATGTAATAAATTGTATTATATGGAAGGGGATAAAAGAGATTGTAGATAAGATTGGGGTATTATTGATAATATTTGTAGATAGTGAAATATCTTCAGTCTTTTTGTTGATCTCCCACTATTCATAGGAAAAGATGACATTATATTTTGTGTGGCGTTCAAACAAGTATTTTGTAGACAGATAAGTTCAAACTTGCCAGAAATTAATGAACTTTCAAATTTCTCAATATTTGTAAGGAAGTGAGAAGAAATATTCCCAGTAGTCTACATACTAATGTGATATATTGATTAAGGAATAGTAGCTGATAATTTTCCGGTTCTCGACAGATGGTGAATTTGTACTCCTGGTTTAGGGATTTCAGATATCAGAGGACTCACATTTTGATATTTGTTGGCATCAGAGTTTTTACTTCACACAGCGTCACCACATTAGTGCTTCTACGTCACAGATTGCGAAACAGTTAACTGAGAAGGTGAAGGCCATACCCACATCAAACTAGAGTACACACACACACACACACACACACACACACACACACACACACACACACACACACACACACACACACACACACACACACACACACACACACACACACACTACTTTTCACTGCCACAAAAAAAGGGTGAAAAAAAAAAAAGATAAAAAGTAAACTGGTTGTCCTTGAAAAGTTGCACATATTTGTACTCCTACTAGCTGGGAGATGATTATTCAGTGATTCATTTTGTTTACCTATAAGCTTGCCAAGAGTATCCATATTTCACTATCTATCATCATAATATTATTCTCTAGGTGAGTCGTCCCATTAATTGTTAAAAAATCTTCCATCCTTTGTTTCTGTTTGCCCTCAGTATTATTGAGGCATCTCAGAAGTGTTTGTTTTTAGAAGGTGAAGGTTGGACAGTTGATATTTGATCCCTAAACACAAGATAGATTGCACCATACCTGTTGACCCCAAGGCCCATGAAACAGGTCCTCACAAAACACACATCATGAAAGGGAAAGTTGTGGTGAATGTCTTTGGCCTCTGTCATGAAATGTTACTTTCTCTGTTTCTGTATTTTCCCAGGAAGTTGTTACTATGCACATATAGATTTTAATCCCCTCTGTAAAAGCTATCAAGAAAGATTCTAGTGCTACTTCAGACCTCCAGAATTGTCTCTTAACATTTCTAGTAGGTTTATAAGTGAGGAAAACTGGCATGACTTAGCAAAACCATTTCACATACTGAATGAGGAATTTTATGAAAGATGTATGTTATCTAAGACCTGGAGACTCAAGGGTAAGGTGTTTTGGGGTTATGTAGCATCACAAGAGAAAGCAGGGCAGGCTAAGCATGGTGTAGAGATGAGATATAAGGTGGAATGGCATGGGATAAGTGGGCTGTAGAATGAGATATGTTGATTATGTTGGGAGTCATTATTGCCCTTTGGTGGAATTGAAAAATGCTGATGACAGTGATCTTTAAAGGGATGTGTAATGCGTAGGGGGTTTTGTGCTTAGCTTTAGTCTTCCCATACTTCAACAAAATATTATTGCAGGTCTGAATAACTTAACTTGGTCATATGAGATTTGTTGTTAAACTGCTCCTTTATTTATTTATTTATTTTTTTCATACGTATTATGGAATCCTGTTGAAATTCTTGGTATGTTGACCTAAGGAAGGTCTTTTTGCTTCTGTTCTGTCTTAAATTTTGTAGTGAATTAATCAGCTGCTGCCAACTCTTAGATGCAATATATCCTGAACAGACTTTCTGTGAGAAGATTCCACACAGCAGTAGCAGTAGCAGTAGCTGACTGTCTCACTGACAGGTTACAAAAGAATTTACATACCTTTCCTCTGATGTTTTGATAAGTTTGCCATATAATGATATGCAAGTATGTATTTTAGGAGAGCCTGAATCAGAGTAGTGTTAAAATCTGCTTTGTCCTTGCAGAGCTACAGCAATAACGGAAACACCACTTTCTTGACTAGAATAGGGATAAATGTGATTTATGATCAACTCTTCATGTGAGAATTTCCCAGAAAGTCTTAGTTGAGAAAAAAATGTTATGAATAATCTGTCATACCATTGTGCTTTCCTTAAGAAAAAAATTATTATGGTGTAATGACATTTTAAATCTTTAGCTTACTATTGTAGCAGCATCTGTTTAAGAAGCACAGGAGTGAAGGTGATCACATATACACAATACAAACACACTATAAGTTATTTAGATATAGTTACTGTTTGGGATAGCAGTATTATGACTCCCACACCACAATGTGTCAAGTATTAGATGTTTGGCATACCAAGTGAATGTAAAATATATATGAGGCGTGCTATAGTATACCCAAGCGCCATCCTGCTCAAATTTGAGATAATGCTATCACACGGTCAATCAGACCATATACTTTCATGTGGACGTGGTGGATGTGAAGAAATACAAGATAATATACGCGAAAAACCCAATAGAAATTTCTTGGGTTTACGTCTTTAGCACTCGGCACACGTATTTTTATGCAGTGCGCGAGGTAAAGTATACACAAGCGCCATTCCCGTGACAATAGACAAAGCAGCCTGCTTTTCGCGCATGCTAAAGTATACCCATGCGACATAAGCAGCGTGAATAGTCTCGTCCCCAGCCTCTAGTGCAAGCTATAGTATTACTCCCGCTCTCGTCCCGAGCTTGAGTTTTTGCTTACAAGCTTGCCATGCAGCACGTGTTGCTCTTAACATATTTATAACATTCAGAAAATAAATTATAAAAAAATATTTTATGGCAATAGCTTAACAAAATCATTATCAAACACTCTATTGACACTCACCATCATTGTACAACATAAAAGAACACGCTAACCTCTGCCAGGTGTAATGGTTCTTGCATAAAATGAAAACTTTTTTGCCAATTCCTCGTCTTTTTTGGTTAATGATGGGGGGGAGGGGGAGTGCATCTTAACAAAAAGTTGATGGAGCAAAGTAGAGATGATAGGCTTTAGGATGATGCAAACCCCATTGCCCTAGGTGTAATACTCTTCATGATATCGATCTTTAAAGAAAAAAAAAACTTTGAACTCGATTTCTGAGACTTTTTAAAAATGGTGGATGGGTATACTACAGTACGTGCAGCCTCATATAGTGATAGAATTTGTATTTCCTCAGACAGATTGCTCTATAAAGATTGATATTATTTGCATACCAGTTTAACCCATATTATGGTTTTGTGCCTTGTTTTGCTGAAGACTAGCTAAGACTAGCTCACTGTACAGCTGTTATAGATAAAATAATCATCAGTTGTGTGGTTGTACAAGTTCTAGTGCATCAGGAAAGTAAAGTCTGGGCAGTTTCTACATTTCATAAATTGAAGAGTTGTATGACATATTCATATATTTCTTAGCACTAGTTTTTTTTTAGAAGATTTTCAATTCAATATTGAATGTCACAGTCTGATTAGTCAATGAGTACCAGATGTGATCATTTTAACCTCAACACAAATTCCTGCTTACTGTGGTAACTAACATCTCAGTATTTATGTGTCCAAGCCTCATTTGGTGATGCATCTGTTGCTCTGTGGAACCCTATCACAGCCACCTTGTAGGAATGTATGGCTCACATATGGATTACATAAGCTTGTGGATATTTTCAGATTTGTATTGCCTTGTGTTTGAGGCATCATCGTGATCCATTTAATGACTTGAATGTACACGCTGCTCCAGATGTTACATAACTTCCTGTGATGAACAAGGTAGAAGAGAGCCCAGGCATGGTAATATGGAAAAATTCAAAATCAACCAGTTTGTGTGCACAGTGAGGTACTATTGTCGTTCCACAGACTACATTCCATCCACTGGTGCACTGACCCTCAGGCATAAATGGGCAGCCCACCACCACCACCACCACCACCACCACCAACAACAATAACAACAACAACAACAACAACAACAAAGCTGTGAGAGTTAGGTTGAATGTCCAATCTCCCCAAGCCTAAGCCTTGGCCTCCCTACACACACACACACACACACACACACACACACACACACACACACACACACACACACACACACACACACACACAGTGTGTCGTGGTCTCAGTCCTACCTGAAGAACGGTCTATGAGCTCTGAGCTCGCTCTGTAATGGGGAAGACTGGCTGGGTGACCAGCAGGCGACCGAAGTGACACACACACACACACACACACACACACACACACACACACACACACAAGAAGCATAAGAGGCTTCTTGACTCCCCTGATGTAGTAGAGAGTTGAGTTACTGCTCACCCAACCCAACCCAACCCTTCACAAAATGCTTACATTGGGAAGACTGATTTTATTATTTCTTCAGTTGTGTTTAATTAAAGTATTTTATTTATTTATTTATTTATTTGTGTATTTATTTATTTATTTATTTGTATTTGAACTTACTATATTACTATCTGTTTACTTTATTTCACTAGAGGAATTTTCAACTATCTATTCTTATTTCAGTCAGCTGCCCATCTTTTCCATCACACCCCATTAAATTTGGTTTCATCTCTACTTACTTAAGTCTGCTCTGCCTTCATTTTTTTATTGATGATTGTGATTGCTGTTAATGGATTGAATGTATCATTGTTTGAAAGAGTTGTTGATGAGAGATTTATTGTTGTAATTAGAAAGTATGTTAGGTTTCTTGAGGTGAGGTTATTTGATCCATTACATGGTGCAGTTAGATATACAGTAAGCCCCGGCACTTGGCAAATCTCAACTTGGCGAACTTCACTTTTGGCAGTAGGGTGGCCACTGACCACCGAGTGCACATTTGGCGATTTGAAATCAAACTTGGTGGCTGCATGGTGAACCACGCAGCTTTCCGGTGACGTCAGAGCTCTCTCTAAACGTATCAGAACGCAGTGTGAGAGTTCCCTTCGGCCATTTTGTTTGTGCTACCCTCTGTTCTGGTGATTTACCGCCTAAATGGTTTCTACCACGGCAAGAGGTACCGGTGTGGGTAAGGACAATGGTGGTGGAGACAAGGATGAAAGCGGGCGAGGGAAATGGGTGGAAAAACAGCCTTTATATCATGTCTCATTAGCTTAATTTATTGTCTATTGGTCTGTTTTGTACATTTGTTCTAATACGTATATGAAGGCAAAAGATTTCATTTCAGCTCGAAAGATGGTATTTTAGGGGTCAAAAAAGGGACTTTGGCAATGACCAAAGACTGATTGAGGCATTTTTTTAGGCAATTTATATGGTATAAAGAACTTCACATTTGGCGGTAGTTTCACCAGACTAAGTAATTCGCTAAGTGCGAGGGCTTACTGTTTATATATATATATATATATATATATATATATATATATATATATATATATATATATATATATATATATAGTGACTTTATTGAGCACTTTAATAGGACCACAATAACAAAATGATGTGGAGTTATTAATGGGAGAGATATATTGCCAGGATTGGAATGTTCATTGCTTCCTGAGTTGAGGTTATTTCACCCATCACATGTTGCGGTTCTAATATGACAAGTGATGTGATGGAATTATAGCAACAAAGTTTTATGTTGCTATCCAACTCTTGGGTAATGTTCCCAGAAATGGTTTCATACTTCTGAAATTGTAGTTTTTAAGCTTCCATGATTGGCATTGAGAGAGCATTGTGATGAAAATTATTGACTTACTGTAAGGGCACACTTCATGGAAAAATACTGTTCCTGGTGTTATATTTTGTAACTCACAGGGCTTTGGTTATGGTAAACAAAATTATGTAAATAGAGAATACAACAAACATTTTTAGTAAGATTGACATCTCAAAATTGTGTTGAGATTAAGGCAAGTTGTATGATTCACTTGGAAGATGACTGTCTATTATAAGAAGGATTTCATGTTGCCAGACATAATAAAACACAAATTGAGAAAAAAAGTTATTAAGGGGGACATGACAAAATTATAAGAAAAATTTCACACAGTATGACTTTTAGCAAAATGGTGCTTTGATTGGGGTGAACCAGGGTACAGTGAAAAGGATGTGGCTGTGAATTATTAGTGCAGTTTGTTTAGGGATACTTGAGGTATGATGCAACCCTCTTTGGGATTGGAGTGGTGTGCTGCTGCTAGTCTGTAATGTCGGCAAGCAACACTTTCTTTCCTTCAGCCTCCGAAGTGTAGAAGGTGATTGCGTAGTATTGATTTTTCTTACTGTGATGTGATAAATATACAAGACAAGGCTCATTGAAACCCAAATCCTGTATCTTGAGATATGTGAGTCAATTATGGAAGTGACCTTGTTGCTATTATGGAAGATGGCTGTGTTGAATGACTAAGGGCTTGCTTACTTTCTCATTACTTTCTAATGCCAGGTAGCCGAGGAACTTTAGACAGTTTTGCAGATTACTAGTGAACTTTTGTAAACCATATGGACATTGATTCAGATGCAGGTCTTACTCTTTGGTGCTGTATAACCAAAGGTTCAACTTTAATGTTTAATTGGGAAATTCATAAAACACATGGATATCAAATGAATGTAATCCTTGGGAGACACCCAGACTGGTTCTCTGTGATCTTCATTTCTATGGGTGGCTCAGATTGTCTTGTGTTGTGCTTTGTGCAGTCACAGCAGCAGCAGGAGTGGAGCCTCATGCCCACAACATGAAGGCCGGGGCTGTATGGAATTGGAAACAGGTGGTTGTGTGGCAAACTGTCTTATATATATGCAGAGAGGCACTGTACACACTCCTTGGATGGTTGGGCCCCTGTTGGCCTAATCTATTAGGAGAGACTACAAACTATTATCTTATATTTAAGTGCCAGCCCTCCACTCTTCAGTACTTCAAATACTGAGAAGGAACAAGTGCTTGTACACAAACCAGTAATGAAAACCAGGGCTTGAGTTTCTCAAAGCTGAAACTGTCAGCTATCTCAGAATAGTTTATCATAGGTATATAAGTTTTATTATCCTTTCTCTTGTCTGAATTTACATAAAGGCTTTCACTGAGATCACAGCTTGTCGCTGTATATATCTTTCAGGGGCGGGGAAAAAAAAAAAAAAATCTAAAGTTTGATGATAGCAGTGGTAACAGGCTGCACCATCACCAAACACTTCATGGCAGCTTTCTTAACCTTCACAGACAATCCAGACAGTAACACACATTGCTGTATGTGTCCATATGTGTATGGCAGCAGCAGCTGTAGGGATAGGCCAGGGTTTTGGCAAGGGAGGTTCTTACTACAGTTGTTATTTTAATGTGTGTGAAAATTATTTGTTGCTTTGAATACAACTACCACTTGCCTTTTGTATAATGTACTGGTGCAACTTTAGTTTTGAGCTGAAGACTTACCAGTCTAGGGACGGCAACTTTCAGACAACAGTATTAGTGATGAGAGCAGTGTGTGGCTTTGAGGAGCACCACTGCCTTACATGTGCTGTGTGTGGAGATCATGACTCCCCTCCACCTTTTGTGATATCATTGATGAAACTTTGAGTCAGCAACACTGTATTATGCTGTCTTGCATTACATTATGTCCTGACATCATCTAGAGGTTCTGTGCTATACAAGAGAGTGGATCTGTAAACATGATACATTCATTGCACCATGCATTATGATTAGAAGTTGAAGTTTGTAGTGGAAGAAGATAAAACATGTGTGGGAAGGTGTGTGGTGACTGGAAATCCTTCACTCTGCTTGGCGTGTTTGAGTGACATGCAGCATCAACATAGCCAGCAGTCATTTGTGTCAAGCAGTGCAAAACACACAAGCGCAGGTCAAACCCTAGCCTGTAGTCTGCATATCATAGAGATCATTGCCAACCAAGTAGTAAGATATACCTGCTTGGTAATTCTGCACTAGGAGTGTTGCAGGCAGGCTGATGACACCTGGCTTGCAAAACATTTGATTGGCAGATGCAACTCTTCACATGTTAGCTCTAACTCACAAATATGCCTGTCTGCAGCAATAAGTGACATGGACGCTTGTTGCTTCACAGTCCAGAGAAGGGCGTGTTGCTGTGTTGCACCTTGTACTTGCCTTGCCATAGGAGAGTGTTGGTCATGCGAGGTGGACACAAACATGTGAGGATGTTGCTGAATACTTTTCGTACTTTCGTCAAGAACTATTATGTAGCTCATTTACATTCTCTCTCTCTCTCTCTCTCTCTCTCTCTCTCTCTCTCTCTCTCTCTCTCTCTCTCTCTCTCTCTCTCTCTCTCTCTCTCTCTCTCTCTCTCTCTCTCTCAGGTATTCATTTATTGTTATTGTTCCATTTTAAGTTCTTTGTTTTTTTGGATAGTGGCAGTGGTAGTGGTGAAAACCATTCATTCATTCATTCATTTTGCTCTTATTGCAACTTACACCTGAGTGAAGTGAATGTGACCATGGAATGGCCATCACTAATACTCATACCAGGCTTAGTGATGACCTGGGGCTGTCACCATCACTTGACCTAACCTGGTGGTGTCATGTTACTGGTCATTAGCTGTATTAAGTTCATGGAAGAGGAAAATAAGAGGAGGAGGAGATACTCACTATTTTCTCATCTGAACACGTAGATCTCTCTCTCTCTCTCTCTCTCTCTCTCTCTCTCTCTCTCTCTCTCTCTCTCTCTCTCTCTCTCTCTCTCTCTCTCTCTCTCTCTCTCTTTCATTATCAGTTCATATTTACTGTTGTGTTAAGTGTTTTGTGTGTTTGTGTGTATATATATATATATATATATATATATATATATATATATATATATATATATATATAGAGAGAGAGAGAGAGAGAGAGAGAGAGAGAGAGAGAGAGAGATTACAGGGTACCTTCCTCGGGGCTCTGTTGACCACATTCCACTAGCTTGAGAGAGAGAGAAGGGGGAGGGGTAGAGGGAACGCACTCTCCCACGCTCTGTCCACCTCCACCTCCACCTCCTCCTCCTCCTCCTCCTCCTCCTCCTCCTCCTCCTCCTCCTCCTCCTAGCGGTTCATAAGGTGGAAGAGATGAGGTTATAGCCCTTTTAGATATTTGGTAGTGGTGGGAGGGGGGTATGGTTACAGATCCTCCTCCTCCTCCTCTGGTATGCATATAGGTGGTAGTTTCAGTTGCGGTGCTAGGTATGTGGAGATTCTGTGTGTGTGTGTGTGTGTGTGTGTGTGTGTGTGTGTGTGTGTGTGTGTGTGTGTGTGTGTGTGTGTGTGTTTTCCTGGAGCGATGTGTTAGCCGTACAGTTTCGCAGAAGTATGTGTCCGCGAGTCATGATGTGCTCCCCCCCTCTCTCTCTCTCTCTCTCTCTCTCTCTCTCTCTCTCTCTCTCTCTCTCTCTCTCTCTCTCTCTCTCTCTCTCTCTCTCTCTCTCTCACACACACACACACACACACACGAGAAGCTTTAATAGTTGTAGTAATGATAATAATAATTATAATAATGATAATGATAATAATAATAATAATAATAATAATGCAAAATTAAGGTAGATTACAACCAAAATGCCACGAGAGAGAGAGAGAGAGAGAGAGAGAGAGAGAGAGAGAGAGGGTGGGGCGGTGGGGGGAACGTAACCTCCCCCGCAGAGAAACCTACAAGAGTCACCATGAATCACGTAACCTTTGGCTGACGAGACAGCATTAAATTCACCTCCCAGTTGATGATGATGGTGGCGGTGGTGGTGGTGACGACAATGATGGTGATGACGGTAATAATGATAGTGATGGTGACGTAAGGCGTGGGAGTGTTTGTTATTGTTTACACACCTGAGGAAGAAGAGGGAGAGTTGTGAAGGTAGAAGAAGAGGAGGAGGAGGAGGAGGAGGAGGAGAAGAAGAAGAAGAAGAAGAAGAAGAAGAGAGTGGCGCCTATATAAGGTTAGGTTAGTAAGTGTTTAATTTGATACTACTACTACTACTACTACTACTACTACTACTACTACTACTACTACTACTACTACTACTACTTGTAATGATTTGAATGCGAATGTAACATTCGACATTTAAATCCTCCTCCTCCTCCTCCTCCTCCCTATAAGCAATCGAATCCTTCCTTGGAACCGTAATTTTAGAAACATCCTCTTTTCCGTTTACAGGTATTTAGGTGGTGTTCTGTGTGTGTGTGTGTGTGTGTGTGTGTGTGTGTGTGTGTGTGTGTGTGTGTGTGTGTGAGTTTCCCGAATTTCCTTGGCAAGCGTCGTGGTGTTCCAGGAAAGATGGGCCAGTTAGGAATCTGTTCCACGTAACTTGAGGGGAGAATGGAACGCATGTATGGTTGGTGGTACAGAGGGGGAGGGAGGGGAGTGGTGATTTTTTTTGCGTTTTCCTCCTCCTCCTCTATTCTTCTTCCTCTCCCTCCTCTTTTTTCCTCATGTCTTCCTTTTACTCTTGATTTTTCCTAGTGATGTTTCTTCTTCATTTTGGTTTCTTAGTATTCTGTTTTCTTTTTTAGTCCTCCTCCTCCTCCTCCTCCTCTTCCTCTTCCTCTTCCTCTTCCTCTTCCTCCTCCTCCTCCTCCTCCTCCTCCTCCTCCTCCTCCTCCTCCTCCTCCTCCTCCTCCTCCTCCTCCTCCTCCTCCTCCTCCTCCTCCTCCTCCTCTTCCTCTTCCTCTTCCTTCTTCCTCTTCCCTCTTCCTCCTCCTCCTCCTCCTCCTCCTCCTCCTCCTCCTCC
>NC_059272.1:20523485-20535985 GCF_017591435.1 Portunus trituberculatus | reverse complement strand
TTCCTTCCCCTTCCTCTCCTTGCCCTCCCCCGCCCAACTCTACAAGAGGGAGAGTAAAAAGAGCCTGTTATTCCTTGGTATCAAGGAAGAGCGTCTCCTTCACCGTCTTCCGGCTCTCTCTCTCTCTCTCTCTCTCTCTCTCTCTCTCTCTCTCTCTCTCTCTCTCTCTCTCTCTCTCTCTCTCTCTCTCTCTCTCTCTCTCTCTCTCTCTCTCTCTCTCTCTCTCTCTCTCTCTCTCTGTGTGTGTGTGTGTGTGTGTGTGTGTGTGTGTGTGTGTGTGTGTGTGTGTGTGTGTGTGTGTGTGTGTGTGTGTGTGTTACCGATGATGTGGATATTGGAGAGTGGTAGTGGTGGTGGTGGGCGCGGCGCGTCCATCATCAGCTAACCTTTATTGGTATCTCACTGCCTCCGCCGCGTTTCGCGCCGGGTGACTTGGTGCAAATGTCACCACCTTCAGGGTGAGACCCACCGACGTGGCGGCGGCGGTGGCGACGGCGTTCATTACGCTGCCACCATCACCAGAGCCAAGGCGGCACGGCGGCGAGGGAGGGAGATCGATGCCCCGTGACACATGTCAAGGTCGTTCATCCGTCGGCTGCGAATGCTGATCCTGTGTGGATGGTGGGTGATTGGCTGAGTGAGATAGGTGGTTGTGAGTGTGTGACCTCCTCCCTGAAGTTATAATCATGAGTGCCCCGCCCCACGGGTCAGAGTGGCACGGTGCCCCGGCCCGTCTCGTGTAGTAGGCACTCAGGGAAGTCCGGGAGCCGCTGGCCAGGCTGTGGGCAGACGCCGGGGGCTGGTATTTCCCAGGGTGAGGAATGCCGTTATCGACCCGGGGAGGCGGGGGGGCGGGGCTGGGCCGGGGGGTGTCCAGACGGCCGCTCCGTCCCCGCCAGGGTGGCAGGGCGGGGCACCGCTCCTCCAGGCGGCGGGGACAGCCGCCAACCCGGCTCAAATAAGCCCTGTCCGCTGCACGCGAGAAACAGACTCTTGTTTGCCATTTGGAAGCCACAGCTCTTGTCGCCCGCCCGTCCCCAACCCCCACCACCCCTCCCAGCCCTCCGCGTGCCCTCCTTATCATCCAGGACCACAGGACCACGGATTGTTCCTGCCCTACCTCCAGCCCTGCCCCTGCCCTTGCCCCAGGCGGCACGTGCCCAAGGAGAATGAATAATGAGTGTGCCACCTTTAAAATCAGTGCCTGGCAGCTGCAGGTGCGGGCTTGGTGCAGCCCTTTGTCTTGAGGCGCGGTACCGGGGTGGTCATCCCACTCCTAGGTAGAGGAGAGGTGTTGTGTAGGATGTAGGGTGCAGCAGTGGGGCGCGGAGCGGGAGCTGCTGAAAAGGCGAGTCTGGTCGGGGCACCGCCAGCGTGCAGTATCGACCAAATTGGACCGTCATCATCAGCGGCGGCGGCGGCGGCGGAGGGGGGGACCGCCCCTCACACACCACACCGAGGCTGGCTGGCCGGCGCGGCGGGCCACGCCAGGTGCTGTTCTGCGTGTTCTATCAGCTGTTTTCATTATATTTTCCGGTGTTGGCCGAGGTGACCTCGGTGCTCGCGGAGTGACCTGAGGGCTGCGGCGTGAGCGAGTGGGCGCCCTCCCCCTCCTACCTGATCTTGTTCGTGCCGCCTGCCGCCTAACAAGGAATTAAGTATTGGCCGCACCACGCTCCCGCGACTCCCTCCTCCTGTCATCCCATGAACACCCAAGCAGTCACGCCCCGCCCCGCACCGCTCGTGCCGGGATGCCCCTCGCAGGACTCAGGTAGTCCCAGCACCCAGCTGAAGCCCGCCACCACCACAACGCCCGAACATTGGGACATGCACTGTGGGGCGAGGCTGGGCGGGGCGGGCGGGGTAGATGTAGTCATGAGGGGCGAGTCGCGGCGCGACCCAGTTAGAGGGGCGGGTTTGATAGCAGCCCCGCGATGGGCGATGGGAGAGAGGAGTATGGTGAAGGGTGAGGGTGCGGGGCGTGGGTGCTGCGGGCTGTGGGGCGGGATATGTGGGACAGTGAGCGGATGAGGCTCGGCCGGGAAAGGAGGGAGAGGGGAGAGGACCATTGGGCACAACACAGCGCCCCCTCACGCCCGCCTCGCCGCGCCGCGCCTCACAACCACTTCCTCTCACTCTCCCTTCACCACTTCTCCCCCTCTCTCTCTTCTAGTATTTGTATTCCTCATTTACTCCAGTTCATCCTCCCCTCCCTCTGGCCCGCTCCTTCACGCTCCTCGCCACCGTGGAGCATGGAAGAGCAGGAAGGGGAGGAGGACGACGGGTGCGGAGGAGACTGGCATTGACGGTAGCGTTGTGGCACCATTTCCGTCACCCCCTAGAGAGGATACGCGGCCAATTACGGTTCCTGTGTCCTACAGTAGACGCCCAACATCATTGCCATCGCCATCCAATCTCCTCTCCTCCTCCTCCTCCTCCTCCTCCTCCTCCTCCTCCTCCTCTTCGTCTTCGTCTTTCAGCCACAAATGCAGTCCTTCCCAGAACTTACTAGCAAAACAACCGAACACACACACACACACACACACACACACACACACACACACACACACACACACACACACACACACACACACACACATATTGGTATTGGGCGTGCTGTAGGCCGAGGTACCGTGTGTTGCTTGTTGAGCTGCTCTTACTAGGCTGCTGCTGCTGCTGCTGCTGCTGCTGCTGCTGCTGCTGCTGCTCCTCCCGCCGCCCTTCTCTTTCCTGCCTCCCTCCCTGCCTGCCTGCGTGGCTCTCTGCACGTATTCTAACTGGCACCCTCCTCCTCCTCCTCCTCCTCCTCCTCCTCCTCCTCCTCCTCCTCCTCCTCCTCCTCCTCCTCCTCCTCCTCCTCCTCCTCCTCCTCCTCCTCCTCCTCCTTGTTGTTGGTGGTGAGTCTCTTGTGTGAATTCTAACTTAGTACTCTCTCTTCCTCCTCCTCCTCCTCCTCCTCCTCCTCCTCCTCCTTATCATCATCATCATCATTACTGCTTGATTTCACTTCATTACATTATATGATGTAAACGAGAGAAAGTGAGAAAGTGTTATGTACATGTTTCGTTCGTTAGGAGTGTATGTTTGTTGGTGGGATGTGTATGTGTATAGAGTGGAGGTAGAACTGAGGTAGTGCGCTCTCTCTCTCTCTCTCTCTCTCTCTCTCTCTCTCTCTCTCTCTCTCTCTCTCTCTCTCTCTCTCTCAGTTCTGTCGTCCACTGTGAGGTTGCTCAGTTTACGCCATGAGATAAGGGAGTAAATATAAGCCCTCTGATTGATTCTCTCTCTCTCTCTCTCTCTCTCTCTCTCTCTCTCTCTCTCTCTCTCTCTCTCTCTCTCTCTCTCTCTCTCTCTCTCTCTCTCTCTCTCTCTCGTAGTTGACCTCAAAATTAGTTACATATTTTCCTTTTACTCTGTCACTACTCTTTCTGCCTTCCTTTCCTTAATTTGGCCATTCTTTCTCTTCTTGTATGTGTCTTTCTTTCATTCCTTCCTTCACTACTCATTTTTATGCATTCTATCCCTCGGTTCATCTCGAAACTTCATCTCTATCCATTTCATCCATCTGTTTGGTCATTCATTCTCTTCCTTTTTATCTCCTTCCTTCATTCCTTCCTTCACTACCCATTTCTACCCCATCTATTTCTCGGTTCTTCTCAAAACGTCCTCGTCTCTATCTATTTCATCCATCTGTCTATCTATCTCTCCTCTCTTCGATCCCTTCATCCCTCTCTGCATCTCTGCGTCTCTTTATTCACACGCCACTCAATCTCGCATTCCCGGCAGTCACATGTGCCCGGGACAGCCGCATAGGTCGAGTGTCAGGGCCTCGTGACCTTGTTGTGAGAGGGGGAGAAGTTACGAGCACACACACACACACACACACACACACACACACACACACACACACACACACACACACACACACACACACACACACACACACACAAGGCCCGGTAGCTCAGTGGTTAGAGCGCTGGCTTCACAAGCCAGAGGACCGGGGTTCGATTCCCCGGCCGGGTGGAGATATTTGGGTGTGTCTCCTTTCACGTGTAGCCCCTGTTCACCTAGCAGTGAGTAGGTACGGGATGTAAATCGAGGAGTTGTGACCTTGTTGTCCCGGTGTGTGGTGTGTGCCTGGTCTCAGGCCTATCCGAAGATCGGAAATAATGAGCTCTGAGCTCGTTCCGTAGGGTAACGTCTGGCTGTCTCGTCAGAGACTGCAGCAGATCAAACAGTGAAACACGGAGTTCCCAGCTTTTTCCTTCATTTGTCAGCCGCCATATGACCACAGTGCTGCTGCCTCTTCAGTCTTTTCAGTCATTCTATCTATCAATCGCTTCAGTTGTCCTGGTGTGAAGGAAATATGTTGCACTGGTGTAGTAGGAAAGGTCTTCATACCCAAGTACTTCTGCGCTTGCTTGTAAAAATAAACTGATGTAACGTGGTAGCTGCCCCCCAACCCCTCTCCCGTGTGTGTGTGTGTGTGTGTGTGTGTGTGTGTGTGTGTGTGTGTGTGTGTGTGTGTGTGTGTGAAGAGCCCCAGCTAAGAAGTATCGTGTCTGACATTTTCGTGATATAGTAACATAATCATTGCTGCCCTTATGAAGTAGAACGAACGACCATTTAATGATTGTCACTCTCAAGAGGTAGAACAAACTCACTCACTGTCACTGAACAAGAACAGCCATGTAACCATTGTCACTAAGAACAAAATAAGGCTTTGTGGTTCCTTAGATGTAGAACAAAGTCATTACCGCAATCAAGAAGCAGAACGAACTAACACATCGTCACTATGGCTCTTAAGATGTAGAACGAGTTGTAGCAAGTGGCAGTTTAGCACTAGAGGCGAATTTCAAGTCATTTTTATAACCTTGGCTCTCTTCTATTTACATTTGTTTATTTACTAACGTCTGCGCACAAATAGCTTTCTCTCGTCGAACGTGTAGCAGTCTTTGCAACATGAAGGAAATAGAATAGAATGGTTATCTGTCTCATATCCACATCCATGTTGTTATCAGACATTTACACATAATTAGTAGTACAGAAATAATTGTGATAGCTGCTTCCTTTCCACGTCATTCAGTTCACCAGAAGCCATACGGAAAAGTTGTGCAACATTGAAAAGCGTTGCATCCTGTTCTCGTACTATAGAAAGGTAAGCGAACCAACTGAATCACTGTTTTCATGCTTTTCTTCATACGAATCCCGATATTTTTAACTTCCTCCGTCTCTCTTCATGCAACGGTCTAGATAAGAAGTTAGTGTGTGTTTTCAATGATTCGGGCGATAGTTGAACAAGATTGCATCGTTAGTGTGAGGGGAAAAATTAATAATAACCCGAGTGTGAGTGAGGAAGAACACCAATAAGAAACTGACTTGTTATATCTGTAGGGTTTGAAAGTAGGTCCATTGTAAACCTAAATCATTGAAGCACAGCAAGATGAGGCAGCGGTCGAACTTAATAGTTAACACACACACACACACACACACACACACGAAATTATAACAAACATCGCCACTTATTTGCCTTCACACCAATAGATAAAACAGAATTACAAGAACAATTTTATTTGCAGTGCTCAGTCAGACCAACACATCAACTCAATCTTAGTGTTTCCTTGAGGGTGATTGCTGCAAAGTGCCACTCCCCTCGTCCACAGAAGCAGACACCCAGCCACGCCTTCCACGCCACCCGCCCCCCACCTCCCCCCTTGCAGGATGGGGATACGTGGGAGAGTGTTCAGGGATGGCAAGACCTCCACCTCCCTTTCCCGTCCTCCCAGCAACCAGGCCCTAATGATCCCTCATTAAGACAACGTTTCAAGAAATAAATGTAGGATATAGAGGAGGTGGTGGATGATGATGATGATGAGGAGGAGGAGGAGGAGGAGGAGGAGGAGGAGAGAGAGAGAGAGAGAGAGAGAGAGAGAGAGAGAGAGAGAGAGAGAGAGAGAGAGAGAGACCGTTCCAGTATTACCACCAGCAGCAACAGTATCATGAGGTGGTGGTGTTGGTGTTGGTGTTGGTGTTGGTGGTGACCTTACTCTCCTTCACTGGTGCCTAGAGCCTCACACAACCTCACACTCACAGGCCGGGGCAGTAACGTGACACCTGACGGGGCGGGGATAGTCGGGGAAGTATGTTCGGGGCACCACCCTTCTGCAGGGGCGTGAGGAGGGCGGCAAGGAGGAGGAGGAGGAGGAGGAGGAGGAGTTGGCAACGCTAGCATCATGTTTCTCACACTAAGGCGAGGACCGCGAGCCGCCAGATGGAGCCCCGTGAACACTTGTCACCGAAGGGCGTCTTGTTACACCGGCGGGCATAGGAGCGGTGTGTCCGGGGAGGTGTCAGGCTGATTCGGTTGCATTCTCAAGTTCCTGGCGAGACTGTCGGGTGGACGGCGTGGCGACTGGTGGTTACTGGTGGTGCTGGTGGTGAATTTGGTCGTGTAAGAAGAAACTGGTATTCATTCACAAACACATTCGAGTCAGCTATTGTATTCCTTAAATCCTGAAGAACTTGGTCGTTTGAGAAGAAAAATAAGATAGTATGATTCACAAACACACTCAGTTTAACTATTGTATTCTTTCAACCTGAAGAATGAGTCGTGTAAGAAGAAAAGAAAAGGAAAAACTAGCTTTCGTTCACAAACACTAGAGTTAACTATTGTATTACTTGAAATCTAAAGAACTTAGTCATGTAAGAAGAAAAACTAGCATTCATTAACAAACACACGAGTTAACCAGTCCTTGCGCCGTGAAGGACGTGGTCGTGTAAGAAGGAAAAAAGAGTTGTATTCATTCACAAACACACGAGACTCTCCTAGTCCTTCCTACGTGAAGATGTTAGTCATGCAAGGAAAATAAAAAGAGAGAGAGAAAGGAAAAAAATTACAGCGTGTAAAGAAAAAAAAAAAAACTACAGCATTCATTCAAAACACGAGTTACAACTATTCTATGGAACCAGTCAGAAAAAATACAAAAACAAAACACTATCGCTTACTGACAGAAACAGATAAGAGTGAACTTTTTTCATTAGAACCTGAAGGAGTTGCTCGTGTAGCCAACAAGAGGAAAAGAGAAAGAAGACCGGCATTCACCAGCACACACTTGAGTTAACCATTCCACGCAGCTTGTAAGTGGAAGAGGAAAGCTCCACTTAATAATCTGAACGTGGGATTTGCTCTGTTGCATTGCCGCCTTCGATATTTTAAGCTTTTTTTTTTTATTAGAGAAGTTGCTTCTATGTAGGAAATTGATGCTTTCCTATTAGTACTCTCTCTCTCTCTCTCTCTCTCTCTCTCTCTCTCTCTCTCTCTCTCTCTCTCTCTCTCTCTCTCTCTCTCTCTCTCTCTCTCTCTCTCTCCTTCCTGCAGAAGAATAAGGCAAGTAAGGGGGAGGAAGGAAAGAAAAGGATCGTATAATAAAGTGCTACAGTAGAATTATTGTTATTAGTAGTAGTAGTAATAGTAAAAGTAGCAGTAGTAGTAGTAGTAGTCGTTGTATTAGTAGTAATAATAGTAGTAATAATAATAGTAGTATTAGTAATAATAATAGTAGCAGCAGCAGCAGTAGTAGTAGTAGTAGTAGTAGTAGTAGTAGTAGTAGTAGTCAACCACCTAATTGATGGTGAGCGTCTGCCACTGATGCTGAGTGGGACTGTTTTATTGATACAGCTGTGTGTGTGTGTGTTGGGGGAAGGGGAATGTGGGTGTGGGCGGGCGGGCGGGCGGCCGAGCGAGCGAGCTAGCTAGCTTGAGGGAAGAACCATTGAGAACGTGTGTGTGTGTGTGTGTGTGTGTGTGTGTGTGTGTGTGTGTGTGTGTGTGTGTGTGTGTGTTGCCGTCACGTCCACACACCACCAGGCGGCCGCTCATTATATTACTTAGGACTTCTGAACCACCAGAAGAGCCTTGTTGGAGGAGAATAAGAAGGAGAAGAAGGGACAAGCACTTATAGGATGGAGGTCCAGTGGATTCCAAGAACTCTCCTCCTCCTCCTCCTCCTCCTCCTCCTCCTCCTCCTCCTCCTCCTCCTCCTCCTCCTCCTCCTCCTCCTCCTCCTCCTCCTCCTCCTCCTCCTCCTGAACAGTCGCCTGCTTGTGGGTGACCGTCAGATGTTCTCCACTAGGACATATTACACCCTCCTCCTCCTCCTCCTCCTCCTCCCTGTCACCTGTATTTATCTCCCCCTATTCTTCAATCAATCATTTTCATCCAGCATTTCACCGTCATCCCTCCCTCTTTTCCTTATAACCTTCTCTCCTTCACTCTATCCTTACTTTATTTGTTATTTTTTACTTTCTTTATCTTTCCTTTTATTTAATCTTTCCTCCTCCTCCTCCTCCTCCTCCTCCTCCTCCTCCTCCTCCTCCTCCTCCTCCTCCTCCTCCTCCTCCTCCTCCTCCTCCTCCTCCTCCTGTCTTATCTCTACCACTGGTAGTTAGTAGATAGTCTTCACAAACAGCCTAGTAAGGACCTAAGGGTCTGTTGCTGTTTGTCTTCCTTTGTATTCCTTTGTATTGTATTCCTCCTCCTCCTCCTCCTCCTCCTCCTCCTCCTCCTCCTCCTCCTCCTCCTCCTCCTCCTCCTCCTCCTCCTCCTCCTCCTCCTCCTCGTGATTCTTTCCTTCTTTACCTTTCCTATTTTTCTCCTTTTATCCCTTCCTGACCTACCCACACCTCTCTTTTCTACATTTCTACCCTCTTCATGTCCTCCTCCTCCGCCCTATGGTGCGCTAGTTTCCAAGCAAAACGTTCTTTCTGTGGACTAACCGTGTGTGTGTGTGTGTGTGTGTGTGTGTGTGTGTGTGTGTGTGTGTGTTTGTTTGTTTGTTTGTTTGTTTGTTTGATCTGCTGCAGTCTCTGACGAGACAACCAGACGTTACCCTACGGAACGAGCTCAGAGCTCATTATTTCCGATCTTCGGATAGGCCTGAGACCAGGCACACACCACACACCGGGACAACAAGGTCACAACTCCTCGATTTACATCCCGTACCTACTCACTGCTAGGTGAACAGGGGCTATACGTGAAAGGAGACACACCCAAATATCTCCACCCGTGTGTGTGTGTGTGTGTGTGTGTGTGTGTGTGTAGAGCATAGTATCCATAATCTGGTGTCGTGGTGAGAATATCGACCTGAAGGAGGGAGGAAGGGAGAGTGCCAGGCAGTGCCACGCCCGTCATGAGGTGGTGGTGGTGGTGGTGGTGATGGTGGTACTCCCCATCTCCATGTCTCCATTTAAAGGGAAGGAGGGAAGGTGAGGGGGAAGTATTGGTGATGTCACTAATGGGGACGTGTTGGGGGTGGTGATACATGCCGCTGGGAACTCTGTGGTGGTGGTGGTGTTGGTGGTGAGTCATGTTAAGGGTTTCCCAGACCACCACCACCACCACCACCACCACCACCACCACCACCACCAACACGCGTCAGAGGAATATACAGGAACACAAAGGAGGGACAAGCAGCAACAGACCGTGGTGTTGTCCCTAGCGAGGCTACTGTAGTGGTGGTCTGGTGAGTTTCAGGGAAAGGCTACGGTAGGGCAATGGAGGCAGGCTGCAGGCTGGGCTTGGGTAAAGATAAGGCGGGTACTGGGACACATTAATTGGCTCTTTTATCTACCCGTCAACTCAGAGATTCTTTTTTCTATTAATGATGACACACTCTTGATATAGAAAAGGAGAGGTATGTGTTTTGTCATAGACGATGTACTCTCTCTCTCTCTCTCTCTCTCTCTCTCTCTCTCTCTCTCTCTCTCTCTCTCTCTCTCTCTCTCTCTCTCTCTCTCTCTCTCTCTCTCTCTCTCTCTCTCGAAACTACGACTTCTGATAATAACGGTGATAATAGACAAATTGATCACGTCACACACACACACACACACACACACACACACACACACACACACACACACACACACACACACACACACACACACACACACACACACCGTATAGTGTAGTGATTAGCACGCTCGACTCTCAATCGAGAAGGCCGGGTTCGAGTCCCGGTAAGCGGTGAGGCAAATGGGCAAGCCTGTTAATGTGTGGCCCCTGTTCACCTAGCAGTAAATAGGTACGGGTTGTAACTCGAGGGGTTGTGGCCTCGCTTTCCGGTGTATGTTGTGGTCTCAGCCCTACCCGAAGATCGGTCTATGAGCTCTGAGCTCGCTCCGTAATGGGAAAGACTGGCTGGGTGACCAGCAGGCGACCGAGGTGAATTACACACACACACACACACACACACACACACACACACACACACACACACACACACACACACACACACGTCACTTGCATTGATAACATGATATCCAGCCAGCATTTAGATACAAGAGTTTACCAGGGACAGGGTGGGGTGAGGCAGGGCAGGGCAGGGCAGGGCAGGGCAGGGCAGGGCAGGGCAGGGCAGGGTATGGTATGGTTGGGTAGTTAAATCCATGGTGAAAATTAGATTGCAGGTGTTTTCATCTTTTCCTTTCTCTTCTTATTTTTCTTTCTTTTCCTTGACACATCACATACATGAATACATTTAATTTTCTTTCTTTCCTTCTCTCTCTCTCTCTCTCTCTCTCTCTCTCTCTCTCTCTCTCTCTCTCTCTCTCTCTCTCTCTCGCCCCGCTGTGATTTTATAGCTACGGTGATTAACAGTCAATATGAATCCTTTGTAGAGGGAATGACTTAATGCTGTATTCGAGTGTATCATTATTTGTTGTTATTATTATTATTATTATTATTATTATTATTATTATTATCATTATCTATCTTATTTCGTCAGTGATTTCGTCACACACACACACACACACACACACACACACACACACACACACACACACACACACACACACACACACACACACACACACACACACACAGAGAGAGAGAGAGAGAGAGAGAGAGAGAGAGAGAGAGAGAGAGAGAGAGAGAATCTACTACTAAGCAATTTCTGTGTGTGTGTGTGTGTGTGTGTGTGTGTGTGTGTGTGTGTGACAGCTGGACGGATGTTTGTTATCAGTGTTGTTGTTGATACCCAAAAGACCCGAGGTAATACCCACTCCAGCCCCTCCTCCTTTCTCTACTGCGTACTTCCTCAGGGTAAAGAATTATTGTGCCAGAGAGAGAGAGAGAAAGAATGTGGAAACGTTTTGTAGGTTTTTTTTTTTTCATTTTTTGTATCCTATGACTCTCTCTCTCTCTCTCTCTCTCTCTCTCTCTCTCTCTCTCTCTCTCTCTCTCTCTCTCTCTCTCTCTCTCTCTCTCAAGGTGGTTGAGAGAGAGAGAGAGAGAGAGAGAAAATTGTACTCTGATTAGTTACCCGAGATAGGAGAACGAAGAATGAGAAAAATAACGAAGGAGGACCAAGAGGAAGAAGAAAAGAGAGAGAAAGCAAGAGGACGAAGAGGAAGAAGAGAGAGAAAGAATGAGGACGAAGAGGGAGAAAAGAGAAAGAATGAGAAAAACAACAAATACCAAAGTGAGGTGTAGAAAATGATAACGATGATGGTGCTAGTGGTGATGGTGGTGGTAGCAGATGATTATAGTAGTGGTGTAGTGACGGTAATATTGATACATAGTGTGGCAATGGTGGTGGTGGTGGTGGTGGTTGTAAGTGGAGGTTGGTTGGGGAAGGGGTGTGGTGCTGGTGGTGGTGGTGGTAGTAGCGGTGGAGGGGAAGGCAATGTACGCAGTGCGGGTGTTGCTTAGCCGCGGTGGTGGTGGTGGGTGGGTGGGTGGGGATATGGGGTTGGCACTCACTCACTCACTCACTCACTCGTACATTCTCATTTCAGTTTCTTCAGTTACTCATTACTAATTCTCTCTCTCTCTCTCTCTCTCTCTCTCTCTCTCTCTCTCTCTCTCTCTCTCTCTCTCTCTCTCTCTCACACACACACACACACACACACACACACACACACACACACACACACACACACACACACACATATGCTCCTCACAATTGTCTGGCTACTCACTCAGTTCACGCCGCCCATTCATATTTATTCATATATTCTCCACTGAAATCTGTCCAGCAATTTAGTTACTCCTTTTATATTTTACAAACGTCCTCATTCCATCTCTATCTTTCAATTCACTCACTCAATCCTTATTTTATCTCTGCCTTCCAATTCACTCTCTCAAATGTCCTTCCTGCCTTTAGACACCACGTCTGACCAACTCTTCCTACTCTTTTTCTTGCTTTTTGTCTTCCTCCTCTTTTTTTTTTTTTTTTTTCTTTTCCTTTTATTTTTCTTTCATCTACCTCTTCTTCTTCTTCTTCTTCTTCTTCTTCTTCTTCTTCTTCTTCTTCTTCTTCTTCTTCTTCTTCTTCTTCTTCTTCTTCTTCTTCTTCTTCTTCTCTTCCTTGTCTTAAGCATCAAGTACGTTCAGAAACTTCCTATGTAATAATTCTGCAGTAGGTGAGGTGTTTGGAATTAATCTAATCATTAAGTAATTTAAATTCATATACACAAAATTTGAGATATATATATATATATAT
>NC_059272.1:20495985-20515985 GCF_017591435.1 Portunus trituberculatus | reverse complement strand
CTCTCTCTCTCTCTCTCTCTCTCTCTCTCTCTCTCTCTCCATTGTGAGGCCAGCTGTTGTATGTCTTCTAATTTCAATAGAACATTGGTGTTCTGGACTCCAGATCCATTATCAGTCACTATACTAACCCTTTTATATTCTCTCTATTGGGTTGAGTCATATTACTTTCTTTTCCTGTGCCAGATCTGATAGCCTTTTGTTACATCATTCCTCCTCAAGTTTCTGTGTCAGCTTATTAGAAGGACAGCAGCTTTCTAGGGCTTTATTTAGGATCAAGATTTTTGCACAGTTGTTATTACATTTTTTTAATGCATTTATTAGAGCATCATTAACTATAAATTTACTCTTAAAATTTGCATCTAGGTAGGTTGTAGTTTCATGTCTCATCCTTTTATAGTTTTTATCTATCTAAGATAAAACTTTGTTATGTTTTGATTTCATTATGTTAAAGACAAAATGAAGTGCAATCTTGTCTTCTCGAAATTATAGTGTGTTGTGTTGAAGCCAGGATGAAGCCACTTAGTTCTTGTTTTCCCATGGTAGTATTATAGGTGTATGTTGAACCCAAAGTGTAACTCAACTCATATTTGTCATTTTGTGATTGTATTCCCTGTGACATGAGTATGTTGAAACCAGAATCCCAATATGAAAGCTAATCTCCATGATTTCTCTTTCAGGAATTTGGTATCCGCATCTCAAGACGGCAAGCTTATAGTATGGGACAGTTATACCACAAACAAGGTGCATGCCATCCCCCTCCGGTCCAGCTGGGTCATGACCTGTGCCTACGCTCCCTCGGGCAGTTATGTTGCCTGTGGTGGCCTTGATAATATCTGTTCCATATACAGGTAAGGGCAGGTGGACAACCACTCTCCACAGGAAAGGTCTTCACCTGTTGAGGAAGTGGGGGATTTCCAATAATGTAGATTTTCTTCACTTTATTATTTGGTGCATAATTTTGGATTTTATTGAGAAAATTAGAGGCCAGTTTTCCGACACTTGAATTTTTCCAGCTACACACTTTTTGTCTCAAAACTTGTACACACCTCTAAAGCAAGCAGTCACCACATTGTAAGAAAACCCATTACTATATTTTATGCCTCCTTATGTGTAAAGATAACACTATCTGTATTCAGATGTGCAAAATATTGAACATGGACAGATAAACTGTATATACATGGGGGTGTCATTTGCTGTTATTGTATATCATTTGTATGGTAAGTGATTACTGTACCATGATTCTAATAAATGTTTTCCTCTCCCACAGTCTAAAGACAAGAGAAGGCAATGTGAGAGTCAGTAGGGAGTTGCCAGGTCACACTGGCTATCTTAGTTGCTGTCGGTTTGTAGATGATAACCAAATAGTCACAAGCTCGGGAGACATGACCTGGTGAGTATGGCTGCTGCATAATGTTTACGTGTGTATGCTTGTAACAAGGAGTAAATGAAAGACCTTTATAATTTTCTCATCCTCCATTCTCAGAGTGCTATGTGATCATGTTGCTTTATTACATTAAATCTGGTGTCATTGGCCGAAGGTAGTATGAAGAAAGTCTTTGTGTACATACTGATACACAGAATGATAAAATTCTGTAGTGAATGATACTATTAAGGATGAGTATGGCAGAGAGGCCTACCAAACAATATCTGTCAGTGTGGGAAGTGAAAATTATGGTGAAATATAACTGTAAAAGACCATGAAAATGAATGAGAGTTTTTCAGGGAATGTCTAGTAGTGTATGAATTAACTTTTGAAAAGACCATTTTTAATTTAAATCAGAATTATAAATTATTTTTATAGAAAAATGCAACTAATTTGGAGAATGGGAAAACAACATCTTTCCATCTTTATTCATGTAGAATCATCATTTATCTTTGCAGAGCTCTTAGTGCTGTGTGAAGAAAGAACAGTAAAGGATGAAATTTCACTTTTTGCAAACACCTTTAGATAGAATGTTTGTATTAGACCAGAATGAACTTACTGACATGACCGAATTGTTTTTGGGAGGTTGTTGTGACTTACGTACTTTGTGTAAAATTAGGCTCAAATATATAAAGAGCTATAGCTTCTTTATTAGACTGTTTGTTACTGGATCTAGATTGTGGTACAAGTTGTGCAATGTTTTGCCTTGGTTTGCAGTGCTCTCTGGGACATTGAGACTGGTCAGCAGTGTACACAGTTCACTGGCCACACTGGGGATGTCATGTCCCTATCATTGTCACCTAGTATGAGGACCTTCACATCTGGTGCCTGTGATGCCTCGGCTAAGCTGTGGGACATCCGAGATGGCATGTGTCGCCAGACCTTCCCTGGACACGAGTCTGACATCAATGCTGTCACCGTAAGTCAACATGCTCCTTGCTTCTGTGCAATGTCCAGCTGATAGTTATTAGCACCTTGAATGTAAAATGGAAATTTTTTTTCTTTTTCTGTTGTTCCGGTTGACAAGGATGGAACTTGTTTAGTATAGGAAATGTGTGGTTCTACTACAAGGGATGTCAGTTTGATATATAAAGCATTATTCCATTAGATACTGAATAGAATTCATTCATATGCACTTCAGATTAAGAGAAGCAAGGTGTGAGGATAAAGACAAAATGGCAGGAAGTTGTTCAGACTTGGTAAAGATTGTGTGTTAAGGCAAAAAGTTGAATATCAGATACTTGAATAGTATATATTATGGGCATTAACCTGTGGATAGAAGCCATAACTCAGGCTGGAGAGCATGCAAATGTGAGCCACAGCTCAGGCTGTAGGAACTTGATTATTTTTCTTTAAAGTTTCCATGATTGTACTGACAAATATGCATTGGTGATGTGTACTGGGATGCCTATTGACAAATTTACATCTGCGAGGCACCTCTTAACCTATAAATTACGACATACACCACATGATGAACAATGTGTAACTGCAACTTACATCATGTGATTTAAAGGCTGGTTTTAGACTTGTTGGCCAATACATATTTTGCTCCCATATATCTTGAAATGATGTTTGGCATGTCAGGGTGAGTTCAACCTCTGTACCTTGTACCTTATCACAAATAAATGCAGATGTGGTGATACAATAGAAGAAACTTACTTTTCTTTTAGGCTACATAGAAACTGTAGCCTACTGTACAGATAAAAAAAAAAAAAAAAGATTATCCTGAATTATCAGTAAATTTCTTACTGATTATTTATCATACTATTGGTAGTACTTATCTCAACATCCTCCTCACCAAAACATCAAACTGTCCATCAGCTCATTTACCACCACTGAATTTACCATCCAGCTAGCTGAAACACCACAACTTTCCTGCAGCACAATGCCAGAACTAATGTCTATAATGAAATAGTATTTTGTTTTCCTATATTTTTTCATGAAATCGTGCATCTCATATAACAGTTAAAAATATTTAGAGAACTCTTTTTGCTAATAATTGCACTGGCACCCCATTGTGTAGTTGACAGGTTAAAAACAAAATTTAGAAGGCAAACTGACACAAGAAATGAAATAAGTTCCTGGAAAGTTTGGCTTTGTGAAGAAGTAATAAGCTTGAGGCAAAAGCATAAAGTGGCTCGTCCTGTTAGAAATGTCATAAAAGGATGCTGGAGTGTCTTTCACAACAGAAAACAGTTGCTGAAAGAGTTGACAGGTTTAGATTGTGCAATTTACAATAATGAATATACTTTTTAAAGGACTAGAAGTGATAAAATAAAATGTATTGCTATCCTAACTCTTGGGAACTTCTTTCACAAAACAAAAAAGAAAAGGAGGTTTTGGGTTTGTTTTCTTTTATTGTTTTCTTTGCTTTTAAGTGCATTCTTTGTCTTTTTGGATGTCATCTCATATAGAATTATAAAAAAATAAATAAATAAATGAAAAAAAAAAATATATATATATATATATATATATATATATATATATATATATATATATATATATATATATATATATATATATATATATATATATATATATATATATTTATATATAAAAGTATGTATTCCTCATTGATTTACTTTGTTTTCGTTTGAACATATTTTTGTGCTGAGATTAGAGATATTCTTTCCAGCCTAACCATGTTATCTGTTCACAGTCATGCTACAGGGAGATCCTATGCCACTGATAGAGGTATTGGTTTAGTCAAAGTAATTGTTGCATTTGTATAAAGTTGTTGTACTCCAGAAAGGGGTACGTATTTGCCAAAGAAGTGAGGTTTAGAAGTACAGTATGTGGTATGTTTTGCTGGCAGGTGTAGAAAACTACTGCATTCATTACAGAGTTGTTGAGAGCCCTTAAAACCACTTTATCTGATGTAGTCGTGTTTTAATATGAAATATGCTTTACATATCAGCCAGCAGTGCGGTGTATTACATTCTTGCCTGTTGTAAACGTATCTGTTAGTCATGTAATGAGAAGAGACCATTTATATTGTCTTAAAAACTTATTTTTAACTTTAGAATTTCCTATATGTCCCTTTAATAAATTTTGTTCTTCAT
This sequence comes from Portunus trituberculatus, assembly GCF_017591435.1. Classification (NCBI taxonomy): domain Eukaryota; kingdom Metazoa; phylum Arthropoda; class Malacostraca; order Decapoda; family Portunidae; genus Portunus; species Portunus trituberculatus. The sequence continues at coordinate 20,511,500 of NC_059272.1, read as the reverse complement.
TTCAGTTCTTTCCTAATGGGCATGCGTTTGCTACGGGCTCTGATGATGCCACTTGCCGCCTGTTTGACATCCGGGCAGACCAGGAGCTGGCTATGTACTCTCATGATAATATTATTTGTGGCATAACATCAGTTGCATTCAGCAAATCAGGCAGACTCCTGCTTGCTGGCTATGATGACTTTAACTGCAATGTCTGGGATTCAATGAGGACAGAGAGAGCTGGTAAGCACACATATTTGTTATATTTAGTGTTGAAATTACTTTTTTTATTATGTTTTTATTCAAGATGTAATAGTTGTGTGTTATAGAGCACATCTATTAGAACTTATTGAAATATGCAGGTTGTTCTTAGTTGCTCTTAAGTAATGTATGAAGGAATATTAAATCTCAGCATTGCAAGCAATCAGTGTGACATGGTGTTTTCCAAGTCACAAGACAAATGTTGGTTGTGTTGCAGGTGTACTGGCAGGCCATGACAACCGTGTCAGTTGCCTGGGTGTGACAGAAGATGGCATGGCAGTGGCCACTGGCTCGTGGGACAGCTTCCTCAAGATCTGGAATTAAGCCAGTCCCACCACCACCACCACTCCAGTATCAACATCAGTATCTTTTCAAGGAACCAAATTCCCTCTTAGGATACAGTCAAAAAAGAAGATTGGTGTTTGCATGCCTGCGTGTGTGTCTGTGCAGCCACGCTTATGATAACACCACTCTTTGCTTCACGGCCACCATTGGCATGGGTCACTCGTGTAGTTGTATACTGAGGAAGCATGTTTGATGGGCTTGAGTGGATATTTCTTTTTCATTTTTTGATATTGAAAAAAATTAGATGAATCAGTGTAAATGAGTTTGTGAGAGTGGGAAAACAATGGGGGACTACTAGTTTTGATGAACGAAGTGGCCCTTGGGGTAGCGGACACGGATGTATCTGGCATAACACTAAGACAAGTCTGATCAGTTAATACAACAACAAAAAAAAAAAAAAAAAAAAAAAAAATGGAGCAGTTCTTTCAGTGCAGTGTGTCCACCAGTCCAGGGGCCCCAGCGGCTGTGACCCGGCGATGGTGGTGACAGCACACACGCAGAGGCCCAGGTGGCGCTGGCTCGTGAGTAGTCGGCTCGAGGATAGTGAAGATGATTAAAAGCATCGCACCAGTGGTGGGAGTTGCTGCATCTGAATGGGTTCAGCTCTGCCACCATTCTCTTCCTTTGATGTCTAGTCAGCCTGATGGAGTTGCTGCATGACTTTGATGCTGAGTGTTTCCGTGGAAGCGGTGGTGGCTGGCACGTGATTCCCAGCCCCCCCCCCCCCTCCCCCGATATTGAGCAGACGGGTGCTGCCAGCAGACCTCCCGGCCAGAGCTTGGCAAGCCTCTGTGGTGGCGGTGGCAGGCAGCCGAGATGCCATGCCTGATACAGTCACACCTTGCCTCCCCACCCCTGCTCCTGCCGCTGCTGCTGCTTGCCACGAGGACAAGTGAAGACTGCACCTGTATCGGCCACACCTAAAGCTCAGGTCCGGGCTGAGGGGTAAGCCCAGGTGAACGCTAAGGTAATGTGTTCATAATGCCTTAAGGCAACCTCTACACTCCCTCGTGTAGGTGTGGAGAAAAGTGAGGTGCTTGAGTAAGACAAAATTTTGTCATGTTCCCTGGTCCACTGCTGCTTCTCGCGCGCATGTTCTGCTCTTGTCAGGCCAAGCACCCATTGATGGATTCATCTAACAGGGGAAAACTATTATCCTTATTGGGACCACATGGTGATAGTGTAAAATTGGAATCGTTCAGAGAAGCTGAAATCTTTGATACAGTTACCCTTCCTGCGTATGATCATGAGCGTGCACTTAGATTTTGGATTTAAGTGCCATTTTCATGGTGACCTCAACTGCCAATGTAGTTTTAATTTGGGCAATTCTTAGTTAGATAAAAACATTTGTACTCCCTTAAGCTAATCCAAATCTGAAAATCAATCATATTGCTTTATTCAGTCTTGTTAAGATGGTAATCAGTGAAATATCTCCCTGATAGCTTGTTGCATTAGTGTAGCCCCAGAGCTAAAGTTATCTCTTGGATGAAAAGACACCTTGCATTGGACTCCTTAAGCCGGAGCACATCACATTACTATCAGTGTTTGTTGGTATCTGTATTGACTTTTGTTGGGTTATATTCCTGCAATTATTTCTCTTGTAGTAAATATCTGTGATGCCAAATGTGCTGAAGGGCAGTCAAAAGTTTTAGTGGAATGTATGTTATGAAAAGAAAATCTGAATGGCTTCAATTGAGTTCAGTGACAAATTGCTCAGATTGCATTATATGTAGAATGTGATGCAGATTCATAGGTAAATCCCCCAAAAAAGAAACTCGATGAAAATGGAAAACAATTTCAACACTGTGTATGTAGTTCCATTTCTATCCGATCAGAAGAAACATTGTAAAAGGATTTCCAGTAGAGGGGAACTGCTCCTAGGAATGTCCACCTACTTAAAGCGTAAAGTGTTTCAAGTTACGCACAAGTACTAGTAAGAGGAAAGCACAAAAGGGTAATTTACCTGGTTTAATCAGTGACATTGATGGACACAAAGAACAATCCTAGCTCAATTCTATTGCTGTAATTATTTTTTGTCCCACATCTCATGTGTGTCAGAACCCAGTCATCTGCAGCTTCCTCTGTACCTCAAATCCCATTCATTTAACCCTTCTCCATATTTCCTTCTGTGGCTGCCCAAATCCTCCTTAAATGTCACAAGAAAGCTCAGCTTTGTTGTGCAAATTTTCAATGATTGCTGAACCAATTTGAACACAATATCAGCATTTCAGAATACCTGAAGAAAGTTTAAGTAATTATTTATCCCTTCATTTTTATGTTGATTAATTGTGTATGATTATTTGCCAAGCGGTGAGTGTGTGGCCTCTGCCTTTCTGACATTACCGAACAAGACCAGACAAACGGGTAATAAGCCTGGATCTGTCCCTGCTCTCTCCGCCACCCGGAAGCTCATAGAACAGCCAAACAATTTCTTAGTGACCATCTTTAAGAAATGCAAGGGCTCAGGGCTGTTCTATGGCCCTCTGGCTGTAAGGGGGAGCCCATCTGGCCGTCTGGGATGGGTTTGTTTGGTCAGACGGCGACGGGGTGCCAGTGAGGGTTCACCATGCATCTCTGGGGCACCTTATGTTTCAGTTGCTGCTTCCCATATCCCTGTGTTTGTGCATGGCGGTGCCCATGTTGCCCACCAAGCACCCCTCACTCCTGGCCCACTGCCTCGGAAGCATGGCTCAGAACTCCTGCTGAGCACCCAGTCCCGCGGTTTTGTCTCAAGGGACTTTACAGTGAGGCCACACACTCACTTGAATGTCCAAGTTTCTAATAAAAAATAATGGTAGTTTTTTCTCAGCCAAAAAACATGTGTAAAGATAAAATGGTATAATAGTAGTCAGATTTTAAAACCCTTTTCCGGGAGTGTGAAGTGTCAATTGTAGCATTATAATTCCATAACTGTAATGATACTAAACCAAATGGAACCCTCTCTCCAGCGCCTTAGCCAGGAGATGCCGGGCGCGGTGGTGGTGGGCGGGGCGTGGCGGGCCTGTAGTGAAGCAGCGTGGCTGGGGCAGGGCAGTCGCTCACCACCACGACCAGCAGCGCTCAGCCCCTGCCTCGGTCCCCCTCTCTGGGGGCTGCCCGCTGCGCCCCTTTCCCACTACCATTAACACTCACAGACAAGTGTGCAGCAAAGTCACTCCTGCTACAAAATTGTTATTTTCAAGCAAACAATGAATTTATGTAACTTAAGCAAGGTACGATTTTTATTTAGACATGAGGTTTCTAATACCCCAGTGAGTTGTAGAAGAAGAGTCCACCGCAGAGGCGTTACTTTTACACGAGGCGGGCCCCATGGTGGGTCAGCGGCTACCACCATCCTAGTTAATGCCACCGATATGAGTAGCAGGAGCTGTCGGGGGGCGCGAGGGTGTCGTGATCAACGCCTTCCTTCCCCCCTCCCGCCACTGCCAGGTGGACTGACGTGCCACCAGCAGTGTGTCGCCGCCCCCGTCGATGGGACCCGCACACTGTTATATGAGGGATTTTTCAATTGATCCAACTCCGGTTGTAGCTTATGAAGTCTCGTTTGTGAATTTGTCAAGTAAGTAACTATCTGACTTGTCCAATAAAGCTATTTGTCTTTACATTTGTAATCTTAAATCCCCTCATGCACACCAAAATGAGAGAGAGAGAGAGAGAGAGAGAGAGAGAGAGAGAATAAAGAAGTTAGTGGAATGGTGTTTGAATCTTCAATATTTATAAACACTGAAATGACGGCTACTTATGTGAAAGATTGTGCCAAAAAATAGATGTCTGACAAGACAAGTTTTTATGCATCCTTGCTCCCAAAGGCCTAGAAGAAAGTTATTTGGGGTTTATATTGTTTTCATGATTCTAATGAGAATAAAGCAATGCTTCTGCATCATTTATATAGATATACATCCATGAAATAACAAATTATGCAGGTAGTCTGAAACCTAAAGTTTCATATATGGGTCTTGTAGTAAGTACATTATGCGAGTCACTGAAGTCACAAGCCACGCAATCCCACAACACGGTGATTGTCCATGCAGCTCAACACTTGTTTTCTTGGAATCAAATTATGAGTCAAGGACGTTACCAAAGAACATTAATATATTCAAGTAGGTAGTAACGATCAACAGTCCATTAAAAATATCGCTGAAATACCGGTATTTCTAAACTAAATCGGTAGACCTGCTATTAGTTATAAATTATCTTGAGAATCTAAAAATGGTAACTGCATGACCAGCTTATACATGATAATTCAAAACACTTGAGAGAAGTAATATGCTATAATGAATTAGAAACGACCACTTTTGTGCTGATATATATATATATATATATATATATATATATATATATATATATATATATATATATATATATATATATATATATATATATATATATATATATATATATATATATATATATATAAAGTGTAACATGAAATTCAGAATTTAGGCTAATGTAGGATTACTTGAGAATATGAATACGTCAAGTAATTCATGTCATACAAAAAGAGAGAGAGAGAGAGAGAGAGAGAGATGCCAAACAGTGCCTTGCGGTAACAAGACTGTTTGATTACACCCACGTTTTTCAAAACATCACACATCTAAAAACACATGCTTTTTACAGTAAAAGCACACACCGAAATAAGAGACAAGAAGTATGGAGTAGATGTTATATGAGCGAGTTATTACAGAAGAAATAAGTGGAGTTCTTTGCTGGTGCTGCCCCTCAGCGGGGGAACACGGCGGCCACCAGGCGGCCAGTTTGTGGTTTGTGGGAGGCGCATGTGGCTTGACGTCACTCCAGGATCAATATATATATAAAAGCCCTGTGTCCGACTTCACCATGTCAGAATCACCCTCGAAGAAGAGCAAGATGGCCTCGTCCCTGGACCAGCTGAAGGACATGACGGTGGTGGTGGCGGACACGGGGGACTTTGAGGGTAAGTTGAAAGACACCTGTTGTAGCCAAGCTGCCTTATCTCAGGTGTGCCCTGCCGGCCGGTGCCCTCAACACTTGCCCCGAGTCTAAATTGTGTCTCTCGCTATCTATAAATGTATATAAATATATATTGACGCTGTGTGCAGTAGGAGTTGTGTTAGCTCTGTAATGAGTGTTGGTGAACTGACTGGTGATGGTAGTAGAGGAGGGGGGCGGGGCAGTGACACCTCACCGGTTACGGGCATACGTCACGCATTGCTGCTTGGCATGACTAGCAGCAAGCTAGACAAGTTTTGCTTTTACCCGATATGCAATGATATGGGTGAGCTCATTCCTGGAGTCGCAACATAGTGTTTTGATGGCACACAGGCTGAGGCAGAATTTACAGGCCTGCAACACTGGAGCCTCAGACAACTGCTGGTTGTCGTGACTGCTACTTAGATGCCTGCCCTTCTCTCTACATTTAGATTAGGTTAGGTTGGTTGGGCCCTGGAAGCATATCAAACTCGACCTCCCATATCTATTCATTAAAATACTGCTTTCTCAATAGTGTAAAACTTTGAGCATTTTTTTTTTTTTTACCAATGACATCACTATGGCTTTAGGCATCTCTTATTACTAGAAAACTGTTGATGAACTAAAATACAGTAATATATATATATATATATTATTTTTTTCTTTTTTTCTTTTCTCTTTTGTACATTTAAATCCATAAATTCTTCAAATTTTCCACAGATTACATCGTTCTGTATTACCTTTCCTAGTACAATTAAGAAGTAGACTTAAATTATGAAAGATTTTGTAGATCATGTAATCACATTGAAATTGTTGATTTATGCAATATATACTTTTAGCTTGCCATTTCATCATAGGAAAGATTGTAGGTTAGGCACCAGTAGGCTTCAGTGTCAGGGTTGGGCTGGGCGGATTGGTAGCTGTTACATGTGAGGTAAGAGTCTTATGCAACCATCATATTGTATTCTGGACATGAAATCCTCCAGTAAGACTGCCTGTCACAACAAGAGGAACTTAGATATGCTTTATGCAAGGAGAGAAGTGTGTTTGGTCAGGGACAGCCAGACTTCCTTGCAAGGGAAAATAGAGATCCCTCCTACTGTTATGAAGTCTGCAGTTCTCCTAAGGACTTTGGAGTTCATCCACTTTACAACTGAAAAAGACCAGTGTAGTTGCCTGGTGTACTGCCCAAGGAAAAAGTGTCTTATAGTCAATGGGTGACACAGCACCCTTAACTACTCCCTCCATGATGGTAAGTTAAATCTCTCTCTCTCTCTCTCTCTCTCTCTCTCTCTCTCTCTCTCTCTCTCTCTCTCTCTCTCTCTCTCTCTCTCTCTCTCTCTCTCTCTCCAGATGGAAGGACAGTAACAAACAGACACATTAGTTATTCTTGTTAAATGAATGTCATGTTAAAAAGGAGCATGTAGTAATATGACGTTGCTTGGTTAAGATATTCCTGATTTAAATGATGCTTGGTGTTGCTGAATGATACTGTACATACAACAGTTATGAAATGAAGTGTCAATGCTTCTCTTTGCTGGTATTTTTACATTATTTCCACATTTTGGGTGCATTTCATCTTTTATAATTTTATTTCTATTTACCCAGCATTAATATCACTCCCTTGTAAGGAAAAGTTTCTTGACCAGTCCTTGATTTGCAGAACTTGGTTATTAATCTTGTAGGAAACATTTTTTGACAGTTATATATTTGGGAATATTAATTGTTCCTTACTGTATGTTGTTCATCTATTGATATCATGCAGAACTACTGAGAAACTGTATAATCTATATCCTAGAGCCATCTAGATTGTGTTCTATGTATGAAGGTACTTACATGCATACATAACTCTGTGTATAGGTCATTTATTATGGAGTTGAGGAAAGTTCTTGTTAAGTTTAAGTAATGAATGACTAGCACTGGCTCCTGTAGCCTGCGTTCAGCTGATCAATACTGGCATTCCACATTCCTCAGCTGTTTTGCTCTTCGAGGCAGTGTTAGACATGAATAAGTCAAGTATATGTAATGAGTAATATGTCAATGCTATGCACTTATGGGCACAATTCTGCTGACCCTGTAGGTGTTCCCAAAAACCATATAATCTATTTGTAGATTTATATAGCGAATTAATCCAAAATTAAATATTATTATTAACAATATCATTGAATGGCAAAAGACATAAAGAGGTATAAAGGCAATAGAATGTTGTCCATGTTCTAAGTGTCCTGGTCTGTGATGGACTCTCTAAGGCAGAAAGGTATGTGTAATGTAACTAATATATATATAAAAGATTGTGTAACTGTTTGCTCAATTTATCAGGAAAGATTTGGGGATATAAATAGAATGTGAGGGAGGTGTAGTTATTTATCTAATCAAAGTTTTAGCTCTTAAAGGGAGGCTTGTTGAGTGATCCAGGTACTACATAAATATCTGAATTGATGTTCTTTTAATTAAGAAATTCCAGTTCTGTTGACCAGTTCAGTTTTGGGTTCCTTGATATTTGGTTACTAGTTGTTACATAGAAGCCTAATTCAAAGTACCAACTGATCCACCTGTCCATCAGTGCAGCTCATACATACCTCCTCTCAACAGCAATGAAGAAGTACAAGCCCACGGATGCCACCACCAACCCCTCCCTCATCCTACAGGCTGCCAACATGTCACAGTACGCCTCCCTCATCACTGACGCTGTGGAGTACGGGAAGAAGAAAGGAAGGCGAGTACAGATGCATTAATCATATGACTGAAGCTCTCATCATTGATTGTACTGGAGAAAAGATAGAAAAGTTTGTTGGATACTAGATAAAAAGTTTAATTATTATGTATGTAAATAGGTTTGAATAATTGAGGGAAAAAAAGGTTGATCGTTATAATGGTCATTTGAGATTATTTAGATGAAGAAAGAAGACCATCTATACTAAAGAAGTAAGAAAAAGATTAGACTAATGAAACATAAATCAGATATGCTGGTGGATACTCATACAAATGTACCCATTTTTAAGCATGCATTTGACCATAAGTTGTGTGTGCCTTCATGGCCAGTAACAAGGGCAATACTATAGCAGCTGTGAGGTGGAGGCAGACACAGACCAGTGGTGGGAGGCAGTACTGGATGTGAGAAGTGGTGGGGTGGAGAGGAGGGAGTAGAGGGGGTGAGGAAGTGGTGGGGTGGGAGGGAAAGGATCAGAGGAGGTAAGGAAGGGAGGGACTAGAGGGGGTGAGGAAGTGATGGGGTGGAGAGGAGGGAGTAGAGGGGGTGAGTAAGTGATGGGATGAAGGGGAGGGATTAGAGGGGGTGAAGAAGTGGTGGGATGGAGGGGAGGGAGTGTTCCAGTGGTTGCCAATAGAGTGAGGCAACCAGTGGAGGAACAGAGAAAGTGTCTCAAGGCCTCTCTTGCGCCGCCCACAACAAATTTCACTTCTTTACCTTGTGGAGCTGTGTTGGTTTTGTAATGCCTGTGGCTGTTGTGCTGTACTCTGGCTTGGAAATGGAAAGCTTTGTTTGAGTATAAGATTGTGGGTGAATGAACACTTGGTACTTAAAGAAAAGTTTTAAAATAAGGCTTAATGGTTTATTTGCTCCCTGGTGCTTGTCTTTTTAACTTTTGGGTGGAAGAATGTCATTTATTTATCTTTTTTATATTCATTATTTATTTTATTTTTATTTATTAGCTTTATTTGCTAAATTTTTATATGATTACTTTTCCCTTTCTTTATTATATTTATTCATTTATGAATTATATATATATATATATATATATATATATATATATATATATATATATATATATATATATATATTTTTTTTTTTTTTTTTTTTTACTGAAATTTCTTTGACCTTGAGGCAAAGTCAAATGTCCAGGAATGCTGTCACATCAAGGTTGACTCACACAATAGCAACAAAAAGCCCAGTTGTAGAGAGAATAGGAGTAATTAAGTAATTAAGAAAAAAAATTTACAAATAACTGATAAGATTATGTTAAGACATTCTATAGTCAACATTTATTTAGATTACTTGTGTGTATTTACTTGTGCCAGGGAGCAGTATTAGGTGTATGTGCTGTATACAGTACATACAGCTGTCTTGCCAGATATGAGTTACATTCCCACACCTCATGAAACTGTTAATCTCAACAAATGATGTCTGGGAAACCTCAAGGCAACATTCTTTCCTACTGTGGTCCCGCATCACAGACAGGAAGTAGCTCTTTTCTTTTTGTCTTTTTTCCCTGCTCTCTCTCTCTCTCTCTCTCTCTCTCTCTCTCTCTCTCTCTCTCTCTCTCTCTCTCTCTCTCTCTCTCTCTCTCTCTCTCTCTCTCTACCCCAGATGTTTGTTTCTTGTTAACGGGTTAAACTTGTTTTTTCAGTTATTGCTTCCGCTACTTGAATGTTTTCTGTAGAGAATGATCATTTTGACTTTCAAAGCTTAAGAAGGAATTGTTGTGTACTCAGGTATACATGAGTGTATATTGGGAAAGCCATTGGTGGGAATCCCTAGAAGGAAACATCCTGGTGATAATAGTCACTAGTCAAACCTACCACTTCTTAACATGAACTTGCAGGAAAAGAGAAAACACAATGAATAGTTTTTGTTGTCAGATAGCATAGTCTGGTAAAGAAAAAAAATAATGAAAGTACATTTAAGTAGATTTCTTCATATCAAAGATATTAGTTGGAAAGAGCTAACTTTTACTAATTATATTCACAAACTCAGCCTTGATGGTTAATGTGATTTTATTAGTTCCTATCTGATCACTTGTGTAATGTTGGCATTGACTTTGAAACAGTCTGGTGGATAGTTAGAGAGCATGAAGGGCATGACTCAGGACCAGCCAGGCATGCAAGTGTTGCACTCTTGCAGGGGAAACTTTAGGCTATCTGTAATATCTTTTTGACATTGTGTTATATCATAAATAATGCTGGTAATTTGATTTTTTTTATTTTATTGGTGTTGATGAATACATAATTGTTACCTACTAGCACAAATTCAACATTCTCTCTCTCTCTCTCTCTCTCACCACAACATTTTTTCCTTTATTTCCATTTCAAAGTTTATAATTGTTTGTAACCAACTGTATAATATTATTTGTAACCACTTAACTGTATAATCTTCCTCTACTTTTGTATGTATTTTGCAGGTCTTTAAACACCTAACCTAATGTTTACCAGGTGCTTCAGAAGACCTTCCATTCACAATATTTTGTTTGTCTTTCTAGTACCAGTGGTGAGCAAGTATCTCAGGCTATGGATAGACTGTTTGTTCTCTTTGGCTGTGAAATTCTGAAGATTGTTCCTGGGCGAGTAAGCATTGAGGTTGATGCTCGCCTCAGTTTTGACAAGGAGGCCAGCATCAATAAGGCTCGCAAGTTTGTTTCTATGTTTGCTGACGAGGGCTACGACAAGGAGCGCATCCTCATTAAGTTGGCATCTACATGGGAAGGAATCCAGGCAGCAAAGTAAGTGAAGGAACCAGTTGTGTTATTCAGCAAATGGCATTTATTTGTATTTTGATAAGAATAAGTAGCAAGTGTATGCTATATTTTATCAGAGGAGGCAACTCTCTCTCCACAATTGTAGATTATTTTTGTCTTGTAATTTAATAGTACTGCCTTGAAGTTCTAAAGCTGCTGCTGTTTCTTTCAGAGAACTGGAGGAGGAGCATGGCATCCACTGCAACCTGACACTGCTGTTTGGCTTTGCTCAGGCTGTGGCATGTGCCGAGGCTGGAGTCACCCTCATCTCTCCCTTTGTTGGTCGCATCTTGGACTGGTTTGTGATGTGTTCCATTGTGTCTCATGCATCTGATTTTGTTTGTATCACATTAGATGATTATTGGAATTTGAAGTTTTAACAAGGAATGAGTGACTTCTAGTAGTTGTGACTTCCCTACTAACAAGAATGTTCTGCTTTGTTATTAACTTTGTAATTAACTGCATGCAACTTCTTGTAACCAGGTATGTGGCAAACACTGATCAGAAAACCTTTGAGCCTGAAGATGATCCTGGTGTGAAGAGTGTTACTAAGATCTACAACTACTATAAGAAGTTTGGTTACAAGACTGTTGTCATGGGAGCCTCCTTCAGAAATGCTGGTTAGTATCTCCATCATGAAAACCCTTTTTGGATCCCACCATCTGTTTATCTTCTAGGGTCACATGAATTCTATAAATTTTGAATTAATTGTGTACCATATGGGTGAAGATAGGAGAACATGCAAAAAGATAAAAGATTGGATATACAGTAAAGTCCCGGGTTACGTCGGTCTCGAGTTACGTCAAACTCGTAGTTACGTCAGTCCACTATAAGGCAATTTAAGCTTAAAAAAATTGAAAATTTATAAATCGTAAAGCGCGGGATTTATTGTTATTGTTGATGGTTGCCCGCCACACCGCCCGCCTCACGCTTGAATACAATAACCCTGCCTCAGTTCCACCACACCGTCGCCCCTGGCAAGAGTGTTATCCTATTTCTGCGTTTACTGACTCAAGTTCTTAGTATCTTGCTCAATGGCACCAAAGAGAAAACTTCTTAGTGACAGCAGTGATGCTAAGAAAAGGAAAACCATTACGCTACAAGAAAAAGAGGACATAATTAAAAGACATGAGAAGGGAGGCAGCAGCTGTGTGTGAGGGAGGGAAAAAGAAAATGGGAAGCCCGTTACCATGACAACGGGGAGGTTGACGACCTTGAGGGCTCGCACACCCATCACAACAATAACAACTCCGGAGCCTTCGCCTGGGCCACACGACACTCACGGCTGACTTGCACTGTCTGTGCCTGTCTGCTGATCCCTATTGCCCTTTCCTATTGCATTTTCTGCCCTGCTGCCCACACTTCTACTCCCACCGCACTGCACTACACTCCCAGCTGTCCGCCTTGGGTGTCACAACATTCGACCTGTCCACCCTCCTGGCGGCCTCAGGCGTCCACCTCTCTCGGCAACCTGCAGTCCTTCGCGTTCGTGGCCCTAATCAACAACAAAAACAAACTTGTGTTTCATATTCCTACATAGTTGTAAATAATATAACAATATAACCTTTAACTTACCTGAATGACCATAAACAATGATTGGTTGAAAACTCGATAATATGCTTTGAAATGTACGGAAACTCGAGTTACGTACAAAATCAACTTACGTCATGTTTCAGGAACGTAACTCTGATGTAAACCGAGACCTTACTGTATATGGTTCATACTCATACTGTATGTCTGTGGAGTAAGTGATGTGTTGGAAGACCTAATGCTCTCTCTCTCTCTCTCTCTCTCTCTCTCTCTCTCTCTCTGTCTCTCTGTGTCTCTGTGTGTGTGTGTGTGTGTGTGTGTGTGTGTGTGTGTGTGTGTGTGTGTGTGTGTGTGTGTGTGTGTGTGTGTGTGTGTGTGTGTGTGTGTGTGTGTGTGTTCTGTGTGTGTGTGTGTGTGTGTTCTGTGTGTGTGTGTGTGTGTTGTGTGTGTGTGTGTGTGTGTGTGTGTGTGTGTGTGTGTGTGTGTGTGTGTGTGTGTGTGTGTGTGTGTGTGTGTGTGTGTGTGTGTGTGTGTGTGTGTGTGTGTGTGTGTGTGTGTGTGTGTGTGTGTGTGTGTGTGTGTGTGTGTGTGTGTGTGTGTGTTGTGTGTGTGTGTGTGTTCTGTGTGTGTGTGTGTGTGTGTGTGTGTGTGTGTGTGTGTGTGTTCTGTGTGTGTGTGTGTGTGTGTGTGTGTGTGTGTGTGTGTTCTGTGTGTGTGTGTGTGTGTGTGTGTGTGTGTGTTCTGTGTGTGTGTGTGTGTTCTGTGTTCTGTGTGTGTGTGTGTGTGTGTGTGTGTGTGTTCTGTGTGTGTGTGTAATTCACTGTTTGATCTGCTGCAGTCTCTGACGAGACAGCCAGACGTTACCCTACGGAACGAGCTCAGAGCTCATTATTTCCGATCTTCGGATAGGTCTGAGACCAGGCACACACCACAGACCGGGACAACAAGGTCACAACTCCTCGAATTACATCCCGTACCTACTCACTGCTAGGTGAACAGGGGCTACACGTGAAAGGAGACACACCCAAATATCTCCACCCGGCCGGGGAATCGAACCCCGGTCCTCTGGCTTGTGAAGCCAGCGATCTAACCACTGAGCTACCGGGCCGTGTGTGTGTGTGTGTTCTGTGTGTGTTACTTGTTACTTGGGGTGTTTGTTCAAGGCTCTGCTCCACTGCGAGGCAGCGCTCAGCAGAGTCTCCCTCAAAAGCAACTAGCATCTATAATTGTCTGATTTCCATGCCGTTAAAATCATAAACTTCCTTGAACAAATATGTCTTCAATTTCTTTTTGAAGATATCGCTCCTCGCACAACCTTTAATATCACTCGGCAGTTTATTGTAAATCCTTGGTGCGCATCTCGCAAATACTCAACATCCCATGTCAAGGTTATTTCTTGGCTCATGTAGTCTGTATGGGTCTGTATCGTGTTCCTTGGTATGTGCACAAATGTATGAGTGTCAGGGGTCATTTCTTTAATTTTCGCAGTATCATATTCACTCAGCCATGTTTCAGTCAAAGCAAATATATCCAGATTCTCATCATTAATTAAAGTTCTGATTTCTATTGTCTTGTTTCCAACTGACTGGACATTTGATAAACCACATTTCAACATAGAGCTCACAGCATTAGTAGCCATGATCTGTAATATTTCTGATCCTGTCAATCTCACTTTCCAACACAACACAACAACTATTATTCGCCGAGTGGTCAGTATTCTGTTTCTTAAACCTCACACAGTTTATGCATTTCTTCTCTGTAGATGTGCAATCCTTGGACTTGTGGTTGCCTGCACATTTAAAGCAAACGGGATGCTCACCATTTTTCTTGGCATTGCAGTTTGCCTCAGTATGACCATACCTTTGACAATGGTAACAGATAAGTGCATGATACCTGTCGCGAACCTGGTAAACTCCCCACTCAAGCTTAATCCTGTCCTGATGCTGATGTAACAACTGTCTTATCATTGGATCACATTTCATGATGTAATGAACTGTGCCCCTGCTGCTGGTTTGCAAAAAATATTCTCAATCTTTGACTTGATATCAGGAACTGCTTGAAGGTTGTCATTTCTTGCAATGATTGTATCAATGATACCCTCCTTAGTCTCTTCCTTATGGACATTACATAGCATTATCTTGGGTTTAATTTTCTGAACAGATTTAGTTGTCAACTTTTCAACATTCTCCAGTTTCTGGGCTGCCTCATTTCTCAGACTCTCATCGGCAAAATTCATCACTATTTTTTTGCCATCATTAGCAAACTTTGTATCATTAATTTGCATTCCATCCAAAGCATGAGAAACTTCATTCTTCAGATTTGCTTCAGAATCCTGAGTTACCCCTACAACAAGCAGGTTCTTCCTCTTCACATCCTGCCAAGGTGTGGAATTTTCCGAATCAGCAGAATTCAGCGACTCAGCAACTCCGCCAAGCCTTCTGTTGCCTCATCGACCTTGATACTTATCTCCTCCATTCTTGCCATCTTATTATCAACTATTTCCATCATCTTGTCAGCTTTAGCAGTAATGCTCTTCAAATCAGACTTAAATTCCTCAACATCATTGATGAATTTCTTCAGAGCCGACACCTCAGTGAAGCAAACATTGCACAGATACCTCACGTTGCAGATATTTTCAGATTTAATCCCTGCCAGATTCACACATTTCGTATGAGCCCACCGGCTACACAGACAACATTTAATTAATTTTGCTGGGTCTCCAAAATCAGAGCTACACTTATAACAGGATGAAGGTAATAATGCTGAAATGGCATATTTCTCTGCCATCTTGGAGTCTTCCACTCCTTTTCACTTATTTTCTATCTAGTGGCAACACTTTCCATAAATGTTCCTGTTTTTCTTTTCATCACAGGACATTCATACACTACTGTGCTCACTGAGAAGTCAGTGAGAGCCTTTTTTCATGCAATAATATGCATGAAAAGCGGAGCACCACTACAGAACTAGCAAGTATATGCACGC
>NC_059272.1:20393485-20493485 GCF_017591435.1 Portunus trituberculatus | reverse complement strand
CAGCTTTAACTTACTTTTCAGGGTTGTTTCGAGTCGTTCACTGCTCTGCTGCTTCAAGGCATGAATAATCTGTAAATTCACTTGAAATGTTTTTTTTATTTTACATGTTCCTATCTCTCTGAACAATCTCCTCCCAATGTACACTACTATTATATACAATATCCAAAAACTCTTGACTTTTTATATTAACTGGTTGTACATTATAAAATCAAACCTTCTGGAAATCTGCATTTTCCTGCAGTCATATAATCTGCTATATTTCACTAACTGGTAATCAACGAGCCTCAATGTACTTGGGTGGTGCTGGCGGCTCAAACTCTCCCACCTCTTCATCATAGTAGCTACCAGCTCTGAATGGTTTCAGTTCCCAATCCATGCGGTCCTCCATCTTAGTGAGTGTCACACCAAGATCCTCCAGTGTGGGAAGGCCAGTTGTGATGTCAGTCACTGCCTCCTGCAAAGGTTATTGTTTGTATGTCAATAAAATTAAGACTATCCCCCTTTTTTCAAGAACAGTATTCAGTTTTAGATGAAACAAAGAAACAACAGAATCATTGAAGGAACAAACAATATAAAAAGAAAACGATGCTATTCTATCATGAAAATGATAGATGATAAATAAACACAATGCAAAGGTGTGTGTGTGTGTGTGTGTGTGTGTGTGTGTGTGTGTGTGTGTGTGTCATAGCTAAATGAAATCTCAGCTCCTACACATTCTACACAACCTTCAGGTTATGTGATGGCTTTCCTAAACACAAATTCAAGGGCAATGATTGGTACTAATTTTAACATGTAGGTTCCTTTTTTTTTCCTAACAAAGCCTAAATTAATAATTCTACTAGAAAATATAAATTTCATCCCAGTTCTCCCTCAAATGAACAGATATAAATCAGCCTTTCTTCTTCCTCTCTTACATTCTATGAAAAACAACATCCTTTCAGTAGACTTACCCGCTCAATTTTGTCTCTGGTGAGTGAGTTAATAGGCCAAGAGGGAAGGTATTCAGTAAGGTGTGCCTTGACCTTGAAGAAGGGATCCCATTTCATGTCATACTTCATGTAGCCATAGCTCTCCTTGTCTTTACGCATGACCCGATGGAACCAGTCCACCAACTCACCAAGCTCGTACCGCCGGGGTCTGAAAAGTGTTACATTTATCAATCACACTTAGGGCGTAAAATGTGTGTGTGTGTGTGTGTGTGTGTGTGTGTGTGTGTGTGTGTGTGTGTGTGTGTGTGTGTGTGTGTGTGTGTGTGTGTGTGGGCTTGTGTGTATATATATATATATATATATATATATATATATATATATATATATATATATATATATATATATAAGCCCCCGCACTTGGCGAATCTCAGCTTAGTGAAATTCACTTTTGGCGGTAGGGTGGCCACAGAGCACCGAGTGCACGCTTGGCGATTTCAATTCAAACTTGGCGGCCGCACGGCGAACCACGTGGGTCCTCGGTGACGTCATACCTCTCTCTCTAAACCTATCAGAACACAGTGTGAGAGTCTCCTTCAGCCATTTTGTTTGTGCTACCCTCTGTTCGCTAGCGTGGGAACGAATTCTTGCAATTTACTGCCAACATGGCCTCTACCAGCGCAACATGTGATACCGGTGGGGGTAAGGACAATGGTGGTGGCTGCAAGGACGAAAGTGGGAGAGAGAAATGGGTGGAAAAATGGGAGTACAGACGAGGAAAGCATCACAATGACCAAAGACTGATTGAGGCATTTTTTAGGCAATTTATATGGCATAAAGAACTCGTGCTTGGTGAAATTCGCATTTGGCGGTAGTTTCACCAGACTAATTAATTCACTTAGTGCGGGGGCTTACTGTGTATATATACTGACTCACTGAGCAAGAATGAACAAAGAAGCTTAGTAGGTTTGAGGATCAATTGATCTGGATTTCGATTGGTCTGGGTATTAATTGTCTTGATGATCACCTGTCTGGAGCATTAACTGCCTTGTGGACCAGATGACTAGAGTACCAATCGCTTAGTGACCAATTGACTTGCACCCTATCTGATGCATTTGAGCAGGTCCAGCTTAGAGGGAAGGTCCTGAGCACCAAGCCACCATGTGCTGAGGTGCTCAGCAATCACAGGAAGATATCATGACAACACAGAGTAAAGCAATCCATGGTTGAGAAGCTCACCCAACAGCCTCATAAGTCTTGCCAGCAGTATCAGGGTCCTTGGAGGCAGCAACAATTGCCTGTGCTAGGTCACTTACAAACACAGGCTGTTTCCAGATGTCTTTGCCACCATGGGGCAAGGGGAGGAGTTTTCCCTGGTGGCGCCACAAGCCAACATAGTACCTGGGATGGAAAATATTACAAAGTGCTGAGTTACCTTGAAATATGGTATGACAAACTATTTAAAATCACACTAATAAGCCAGTCTATTTTGGTAAATCATCAGTAATGACTAAATCTAAAACAACCCTTGCATTGCATTTTGATTTAATAAAAGTAAAATTAACAAGTGAATTTCTAACCTTAAAAATCTGTCCTCCTGACCATAAACATCGCTTGGTCGAAACACTGTGGCCTCTGGGAAGGCATCCCTCACTGCCTGTTCTCCCAAGGCCTTGCTCTTTAAGAACTTTGAGCCACCCTTCAGTATGTAACCCTGAAAAATGTTCATGTGAGATACTCCCAAATGACAAAAAACATGCAATTTAATAGAAGTTTTGTTCTCAAATGTAATACATTCCTGAATGTCATTCAAAATCTGAAAAGGTTGGAAATTGAAATTATTTTCCACATAGGAATCAATATGAAATTAATAAAAAAAGTTATTGGACATTCATTCATCCTGTCTTTGCAACTTACAATAGATGCTCCCACTGCCAAGATGGCAGCTCCACAACATCTACTCTGACTTAGAATTCACTTACATCACCAATTCTCACAAATACCCTGCTATTTCCATAGAAACTGACTTAGTGAAAAAAATTTTCATTCCACGTTACAATATAGATAACATTTTAGTCTCCCCCAGATATATAAACAATGGAGCTGTGTGTCATGTGTGGTGATTACCTCATGCTCCCTGTCTGCATTGAGGGCCGACACATGGAGGAACCTCTCCACTCCCATTTCCTTGCTAATGCGTGCCAAGCGATGGGCTCCCTCCACATGCACCTGGGGAAAGGGAGTAAAACAATTATCTTTTTACACTAAAATCTCCTGAAACCAACAGCCTATAAGTCAAAATTACATAGTCTGCAAGGCAAGTAAATAATCATAAGTAGTGGATAAGGTGGTGAGCGTGGGATCAGGCAGACGTTCACGCGCAGGTTCAAATCCCACCACATACCACTTTAAAACTATGCCACTTGTCAAGTGGTTTAAAGTTACCTAGTCTATATGTCACCATGATACCCAAGTTCAAGGTGGTTTCATCAAAGATGTGCTTGGGTGGTGATATGGGCCCTAATATGGGTACCTCTATAAAATAAAATTGCCTGCGCCACTAATGGGTGAAAGCTTAACAGAGCTTCCCACATATACTCTTCAAGTATGCCTACAGGTGCTATAGGCCATAAAAAAAAAAAAAAAAAAAAAAAACTTTGATTTATGCAAAACCTTTATAAATCAGTAC
This sequence comes from Portunus trituberculatus, assembly GCF_017591435.1. NCBI lineage: Eukaryota > Metazoa > Arthropoda > Malacostraca > Decapoda > Portunidae > Portunus > Portunus trituberculatus. The sequence goes on along the minus strand of NC_059272.1, from coordinate 20,489,870 downwards.
CAAGCTGACTCGACTCAGAATAAAATATTCAGTAACAATAACTGCATAGGTTATAATATGACACTAAAATGGGCTGTTGGCTCTGGTTCTGATTTAATGTTGGGAAGTTCAGGCATTGCAGCTGCACCTCTCTGCTGTGTATTTGGTTGATAATTAATGTAGTACTTCAGCTCCAGCAGTTGAGGAGTTCAGATAACTCATTACATCAGTCATCAGCCTGTGCATCAACGTGGCTTGACACTGTTCCAGCTCACTTTTTCACTTCAGCTCTGTGCGTGTACAGGTCATTTTTATTTTTTGCTTGCTGCTATTGCTATATTCTATCTGCCCGACTTCAGCACTTAAACTATAAAAACTTAGCAACATCACTATCATTACGTCATCACCACATTTTAGCTTTTTGATAAGTTCATATACAGTGGAGACTCAATACTCAAATGCCTTAATAGTAAAATTTTTCAATACTTGAATGCAAGAATTTGATTTAATAGTACTTGAAAAAATACCTGATAGTCAAATGTCCTCCAGTTGTGCTGCTGTGGTCTTCAGAATAACAACATTCTTGTGCATTCTGTCTGTAGTTCTTTATTTGTAAACCTACATTAACACCAAAGGCTTATTTGTGGTGAAAATATCTAGTAATTGAACAGCTGCACACATGATTGTAAACAAAGCTCTGGCATCTCCTTTTCCACAGCCATCACTGTCCCATTGATACTGTATGAACGGTAAAAAAAATTTGCCAGTACAGCAAGTCCCCGATTTACGATAGAAATACGTTCCTTAAAACCTTTTCATAAAGTGAAATTAGCGTAAACTGAACCCGTTTTTACATGCATTAAGATAGGAATACGTTCCAGCTCAGTATGGAAGTCAATTGAAAAAAATAAACAAATTGGTCAAGCCATGTATTACCGAAAAAATAAAATAAAATTAACAAGACTACTGTTTTTCTTAGCTTTCTTAATGTTAATCTTCTGTATAGGTTACTAAAAACAATAGTGCATAAATATCTTCAGCCAAAGAAAAGAAAGTAAAACATTTAGATGAAAAAAACAATTGTAGTGAATCAAGGAAGAAACTGATTCTATCCAGTGCCATTGCAAAGGCTATGCTGGAACCTTGAACCTTGGATCAGCAGCTCCTGTAAAGGACAGAGAGAGAGAGAGAGAGAGAGAGAGAGAGAGAGAGAGAGAGAGAGAGAGAGAGAGAGAGAGAGAGAGAGAGAGAGAAAACTTCACTAATTATTCCTACATCTAGAGGGAACGAGTTTTTGATGGGTGGCGGCTGCGGCATGGGTAACGATGAGCTCGTGGTGCATAATTTTGTTTACATTCTAGTGATCAGTTAAAAATCAGATACACGAGCCTGGACAACAGAAAACGAGCAAGTGGACAAAATTCATAATGATCGGAAAATCAAAATATCAAATAATGAGGCATCAAATAGCGAGGGAAACCTGTACAATACTTTGCAGCACATAATTCATAGCACTCTACAAGTATGCCACAACTCCACATAACCATCACAAAAATGTTCCATCTCAATAGTTAGAAATTTGTGTGAATATAATCACTATTCTAAAACTCACAGCACTTCCTGCATTCGAACTGCATTCATGGCATCACCTCTGCTGCTCTTTGCCCCTCTTTACCAAAACCATACATCCATGAACAGTAAAGGACAACTCACTTGCTCAAAGGTGAAGTTCCTGGTCTCCCAGTCACGGCCAACCAGATTGATGACAATGTCTGAATATTTGACAGCCTTGCGGATGGCCTCTTCGTCACAGAGATGGTAGGGAAGGAAGAGCACTTGGCCAAGGTCTCCTACTAACTTCAGGCGGAGGACATCATAATGGTCACCTCTGTATGGGATGATGATCTGTGTGAAAAGTAAAGGGAATCAGTGTCATCCACTAGGGAAAGCTTGATATGTAATAGCTTACTACACATGTACACACAGTAAGGATGTACAACAGAACAACAATCAAAAGCATATGCTATAGAAATTAGCAACTTGAGAGGATATGTAGAATGACAGGATGGGAGGGTGAGGGCAAGTGTGCACGATGTGTAAGTGATATATACGCGTTGATAGAAAGATAGAATAGGTGAAAAGAAATAGAGTGAAAAGGTATGAATGGGAAGTAGAGGATTAGGAAGAATAGGGTAAAGGAGTGTATACATAAAAGAGGACAAGTACTTGAACATAAAAAAGAATATATAGACATGGAGAAGTGATGGTCATTTTCATGGGGAAAGCTAGTAAAAGAGAACAAGGCATCAAAGTGATATCCAGCAGTTCCTCAGAGTGTAATCACATGGCATTACCTGCGTCCCAACCTTCCCAAGACGGTTGCACACATAACGTCCAATGAAGCCGGATGCACCAAACACAGTGGCCACATGCCCAGAAAAGGATGAACGGCCACCACTTCCCTTCTTGAGGGCATCCATGCGAGTTTTTGTGAGGAAACGCACATCTGATGAGTTGTGGCGTTGCTGCACTGAGGTTGCTGCTGCCACCCTTACCCCAAGGCCACAGCCTGAACCAGAAGGAGCTACAGGTTAGAGCTGCTGCTGTAGAAGACTTGCAAAGAAGTTGTATTCTTATAGAGGTATAAAACTTAGAAACGAACAGTACAGTTAAGACTCATTACTCAAACGTCTTTTCAATACTAAAATGCAAAAGTTTGACCTGGTACTTAAATGTCTGCAAATGTGGTTATTGCATTCTGATACCAGTAATACCAAAGCTAAAATACCAGTATTCCTGATCCCAGTGTACATCCCTAATCCCACTGCAGTCATGAGAACAACAACATTCTCCTATGTTCTGTCTGTAGTTTTTCATTTAGAAACTTACAATGGCACAAAAGAGGCTTATTAGTGATGGAAATTAATCTAGTGAGAGTGCAAGTGTTAGTAAGCCATAGCCCTCCACTAGCGAGTTCACAGGAATCACACCAGGAGACAAATTACCAATTATTTTACATGGATGAAGACTAGTCATCCAATAAACAACCTCCCTCCTCCCCTCCTATTCTATGTTATCCATCACCAGCCTTCACTTATAGTAAGTACAAGTCAAAATTATAAAAAAAATAATTTGCATAAAAATTTTTGTATACCTAAGGTTTTGCCAAGGTTAGAATTAAATACCTTATTTATAGCTATCGATAGTTGAACTTTTTGATACTTTATCAGCCATTTGGAATTAATTAAATTCATGTACTGAATCTCCATAGTAGTATTCTTATACAGAGGAATATTCAAAACTCAACCCAGAGTATTAATATACACATTCTGTGAACATCTCTTACAGGCTAAAACTGTTTTATTTTATTCAAACAAAACAATAATTCTTCCGACTGATGCTGGTCTTCAATTTTCCCCATCCTGAGCTTCAACTTTTAGCCACTTTGCAGTAAGAAGGGCACCTTCCAAGATATACGCAAGTTTGAAAAGTTTGAAAAGGCCCATTGAAAGGCCAGTCCTCAAAGCAAGGCCAAAGTTTAAAAAAAAAAAATCAGGGGACAAGTGCCTAGAAGCCTTCCTCATGAGATTTCAGGTTATAGAAAGAATGAAATAAAGAAATAGGCAGAGGTTCAGAATCCTCCTAGTATTATAAAATTTTTACCATATTTTTTCCATAATTAAACTACAGTAAGTCCTCTTTATACGGTACATATGCATTCCCGAAAACCTTACCGCAAATTGAAATTACTGTATACCGAATCCATTATAACATGTAATAATAAGGAATGCATTCTAGCACGTCAAAAGTCACCGCTACAGAAATTAAAATACAGGCAACCAACCCCCTTTAACGAAGGTTCACACAACGAAATTTCGCTACAACGAAGGCTTTGTTTTAATATCATCTGCTTGTTTAACGAACACCAAACTCACTTTAACGAAGTCTTATCCAGGTAATTTTTTCTAAATTTGAAAGCCCCACCGTATCATGCAAGCTGACAGGGTTTTGAACACACCAGGAGCTGCTGGTACTAAGAAATCCTGAGACACCTGTAGAATAAAGATCAAAATCAAGCCTCTCGTGGGCAACACAAGCACTGCCGATACAAAGGCCTGACTCAGAAGAAATTCTGCATCACCTGTAGCATCAAGATCAAGATCACGTGCACCACTCACTCCCCAGTCAAAACATAACAGCGTCACCAGCAGCTCATCTTCCCTAGTTCAACTTACCACCAAAACGCCCTGCAATGTGGCCTAACGTTCCTACCAGGAAGTGTCTTACTCTCGAAGTGAAGCTGGGTATTATTCACAGACAAGAGAGAGGCCAGAAAACTAATAACATTGCTTGCCACCATCTTGACTCCATCTACTGTCTACTATTTTCAAGTCAGCAGACTCTATTAAGAAGGCTGGTGAGACCGCATCTTCCTTGAAAGCTAAAAGAACCACCTGAACTCGTGACTCTACAATGGACAAAATGGAAAGCCTTGTGGAAATGTGGTACATAAGTTTTGTATGCGGTACTATGATGCGCACTTTGTTTACATTCCACAGGTTGCTGGTTAGTGTATTTCCCGTTTCACTCTCCCTCCCTTCATAAAGTTAAGATCATCAACATTATAAAGTTACGTACATACATACATTAGTGTACATTATAATGATTTAAATTAAACTACCTAAATGTTTAACTTCATAATTTTTACTTTCATTAAACCTTTTACTGTACTATGATGCACTCGCGCTTTGCTTACTCTAAACGGAAATTCAAATCGGGTTAAACTTGTTATAATCAGTTCGCTTAACGAGGTTTCGCTTAACGAAGTTTCGCTTAACGAAGTGTTCTTTAGGAACGTAACCCCTTCGTTAAGTGGGGGTTGCCTGTACATGAAATTAGTCATATAAAAAAATGTAAAGTACTGCACAAAAGAAATTTTAAAAAATTTCACTTGCCATGTATATCTATCAGTTGATGTCCTTCCCGAGGCTAAGGGACAGTAGGGATTTCAGCCCTCACTCATCTTCCGCTGAGTGGGCAGACGAGAATAAGATGTCGTCGTCTGCACTGTCGAAAGCAGATGTGGAATAGCCAACTGTAGCAGGGTCGGCACGTTTCACTGGTTTGAAGAAAGAGGATATGGAGGAAGGGCCAACTGTAGAACCATCAGCAGTGGATGTGGAAGGGCCAGCTGTAGCAGGGTCAGCAGGTGTGACAGGGACGGTATGTCTGACTGGCTTGAAGAACGAGTAGATGGAGGACTGTTTGGTTTTTCTTGTTTTTCATCATTTCTTGATAAATCTTGACACTTCTCTACGTCATGAACCACTATGCTACTCCTGGAAGGATTTGGATCACGTTCCTTTAGGGTTTCCAGAGGTTTTTCGATACCACCGAGACATTCTCCAAGAGTTTTGATGTCCAGGCCACACACAGGTTCTTCTTCCTCGTCTCCCTCTTTTTCTGCCTCCTGTGATGCTTTGTCTACCTCTATAAGTTCATCATTTGAGAGAGGTTCAGCATGGCTTTCCAAAAGATCTTGAACATCATCATCATCAACTTCATCGAAGTCACCCCTACGGCACAGATTTACTATGTCATTTCTGATCGCACTGATGTCATCTTCAGCAAAACCTGGGAAGTTATGCGCACATTCTGGCCATACTTTATTCCACGTCAAGTTCATGGTAGACGCCTTCACTTCGTAAAAAAAAAAAAAAAAAAAAAAAAAAAAGGGGGAGGAAGAGATAACATGCTCCAAGGGTGGTGAAGTTAAAGTCAGTACTGTGAGTGGCGGGGAAGTGCAGCGTGGATGACGTCATCACCCCTGCTCCCCTCCGCTGGGCCCTCTCAGATGACATGAGTGGATATCTGTGAATTTTTCTTACCGTATATCGAATCGAGGCTAGTAATTTCCAAATACCGTAACTGTGAATTTACCGCATAAAGAACTACCGTATAATGAGGACTTACTGTATTTGGTTTCTTCATACATTATCATTACTGAATCACCATCTTCACCCTGCAAAGTAACATGAAAAAGACTGTGTTGATTGCGGAATCGCCACAGCCACCCATTGTTCCCCTGAATTCTGTATATCAATTTCTGTGCCAGCTTCCTAGCAGCTGCACATACCATTTCATAACTGGCATCCAATGCAGCATCTTTTCCACTCCTTACATTTTTCCTTGGTGAACCTTCCACTTTTACTTGATGATACATTTACACAGTATTTGGCAGAATGTCTGACACAGTTTGCTTGGCCACACTATACCATGATACCCAGGTTCTAGGTGATTACACCAAAGATGCACTTGGGTGGTGATATGGGTATCACTAAATAAAATTGCCTGTGCCACTAATGGATAGAAGCTTAACAGCACTTCCAATACTCTTCAAGTTACCTACAGGCGCTATAGGCCAGGACATAAAGATAATAAATAAATAAAAAATAAATAAAAATAAAAAAAATAAAAAATACTCCTCACAAACTCTCATAACTCTAGTGCCTTTATCTAATTTTCTTATTAATTCCAATTTCCAAGTCACAGCTAGGGCCACTCACTTATGCTTAAGCCTGGAAACACACCCGTGACTTTGTGGCGGCACATCGTGGCAGGATTTAGTGATATGCAGCACTACGTCGTGGCATCACCCTTGGTATGTGACTTACTACCCGTAGCACAGCCACAGTCACTCACGTGCATGGATCCTCGACATAGGCGCTGACCACAGCCGCTCGTGTGTGGACAGCTTTTAAACATCCCCACCACAATGTGGCACCACTAAGTCGATCATGTGTTCCTGACCTAACACCCTTGTGAGACATAATTAAGGGTTCTAAGGTAATGAAAAATGTTTAAACTTGCTCACTGATACCGGACAATACACAATATACAGTACACTACTGTCAGCCGGAGTTGTTTAAAACCACCTGCCACAGTGGCGAGGCACGTGTTGTTTGGAATAATTTGTTGGCTGTCCGAACTCAAATCATTAAATCATTATCTGGACACTGTCCGGATAATAATACCACCGAGACATTCTCTAAGAGTTTTGATGTCCATGCCACGCACAGGTTCTTCTTCCTCGTCTCCCTCTTTTTCTGTCTCCTGTGATGCCTTGTCTAGCTCTCTAAGTTCATCATTTGAGAGAGATTCAGCATGGCTTTCCAAAAGACCTTGATCATCATCATCATCAACTTCATCGAAGCCAGCCCTATGGCACAGATTTACTATCATTTCTGATCGCACCGATTTCGTTTTCAGCGAAGCCTGGAAAGTCATGCGCGCATTCTGGCCATACTTTATTCCACGCCAAGTTCATGGTAGACGTCTTTACTTCATCCCAAGATGACTTGATGTTATCTAAGGCATACTTGATATTATGCAACTTCCACCATTTTCTGATAGTGGGCTTGCTAGGCCGATCTGTGCCCTTTATCAGTTGCTGCAAGGTTCACCACTAGTATAGTAGGCTTTTAGTGTTTGCCATAATTATTATGAATATATTTGTGATTACAATAGACCCTTTAACATTCCATTTATTCATCTAATTAGTAATGCATGTAAGTAATATGTAATGCAGTTAAAAAAAAAAAGGGGGGGAAGGGGAAGAGATAATAGGCTCCAAGGGTGGTCAAGTTAATGTCAGTACTGTGAGTGGCGGGGAAGTATGGCGTGGATGACATCATTACCCCTGCTCCCCCGCGCTGGGCCCTCTCGGATGACATGAGCGGATACTGTATCTGTGAATTTTTTTTACCATATATCAAATCGAGGGTAGTAATTTCCAAATACCGTAACTGTGAATTTACCGGATAAAGTACTACTGTATAACAAGGACTTACTGTATATTCATAATAATCATGGCAAACACTTAAAGCCTACTACCAGCGGTGAACCATGCAGCAACTGATAAAGGGCACAGATGGGCCTGGCAAGCCCACTATCTGCGAATGGTGGAAGTCGTATAACATCCAGCACACTTCAGATAACATCAAGTCATCTTGGGACGAAGTGAAGAGGTCTACCATGAACTTGGCATGGAATAAAGTATGGCCAGAATGCGCACATGACTTCCCAGGCTTTGCTAAAGACGACATCAGTGCGATCAGAAATGACATAGTAAATCTGTGCCATAGGGCTGACTTCGATTAAGTTGATGATAATGATGATGATGATCAAGATTTTTTGGAAAGCCATGCTGAACCTCTCTCAAATGATGAACTTAACGTGCTGACCCTGCTACAGCTGGACCTTCCACATCTGCTTCCGACAGTGCAGACGATGACGTCTTATCCTCATCTGCTCACTCAGTGGAAGATAACTAAGGGCTGAAATCCCTACTGTCCCTTAGCCTCTGGAGAGACATCATCTAATAGAATATATGGCGATTGAAAGGTAAATAAAAAAATTGTTTACTTCTTTTGTGCAGTATATAGGTACATACTTTATTATTATTTTCTTTTTAATGACTATTTTCATGTATTTTCATTAATGTATGGGTGACTTTTGACGTGCTGGAACGCATTCCCTATTATTACATGTTATAATGGGTTCAGTATACGATAATTTCAATTTGCGGTAAGGTTTTAAGGAACGCATATGTACCATATAACGAGGACTTACTGTATATCTTTCTCTCTCTCTCTCAACTATGAATGAAGTCACTATGATATGATTCATTAAATCCTGAGTAGAAGGGAGAGGCCGGGAGAGAGGAGGTTGACTATAGTAAAACTAAATTGTACTGACCCGTAGGGTGTTGTTTGCCATTCTGCCAGATTTCCAATCAAAATATTCAGCCTATACTACTCACCACGCAGGTGCAAATCAACTCACTTCTCATTTGGTTGCCACGATGGAAGAACACACTGACGTTTCCCTGTCTTACTGTATGTTGTACAGCCAAACCAAGGAGTTTGTCTACAGAATTAATAGATACTTCTTATATGAAAAAGCTTGAAAAGACCACTTTTACCTACAAATCAAGCGAGGATGAAGACAGCAGATGCAGCTGGTATATCTAAAGCCACGGTGAAGAGGAACTGTCCCTGTGCAAACAATATATGTACCACAATCTTATCAGCGTTTCTTTTCCCAGCTCATTATATTACACTGGGTATCTCGAGAGGCCATAATAGTAAATATTAAGTAAATTATCAGCCTAATTTTCACTTTTATAACCAACCCCTTTACTGTATCTAATTTACTTATGGCATCTTCATGTCTTGTCCCCCCAACCCTACTTTTTTTTTTTTTTTAAATAAAGAACAGTTATTCTGTTTTCCTTGAAGTAATGAGAGATATGGCAGCATCGCACGGACTATCCACCTCACCCCACAGGTCAGTACAATTTAGTTTTACTATAGGTGACCTTGCAGCCTTTTATTGTTTATGCAGCGGTCCCAAACCATGTGTGGCTTATATCTTACCTACAGTTAAGGATTTTTTTTCTCCCATATAAGGCAAACTTCTCAATGATTCCTTATGTTTAATTTCTTTTCACATAAAATCTTTAGTCATTGGCTCCTTCTGCCATAGTAAATGATTAGATTTAGTGTCCAATAAAATCCAGGGAAGGATGGGAGAATGGGGATGAGGAAGCTTGCTCAGTTAGTCTAGATTAGGTAATGTTTAGATGCAATAGGTCCAGAGGGCAAAGTCCCCAATATCAATTCAGGTTAGATTAAACTGGCTCGAGTAGGGATATTCAAGAGAGAGAGAGAGAGAATCCTTACGATCCCATCATCAGAAATAAACACAGTGAGAACGGTTTATAGAAAATAAGGCGGTAATACTCAAGAATACCCATGAATAAACCAAACGATGGATAGACAGACGAAAATATCTGCGGAATAACCGGAAGTCAATCGCGAACAGAAATGCATATGGATAACCCAAAAATAAAGATATACCTTATAATCCACCACAAAAAAGGAAGAAGAAACTAAAATACCAGATGATTATGCTTGGATAAACCTCTAAAGTAAAAATCTGGACAAGCCGGGCAGTTTGTGTACAAGAATCAGCTGACTGGCGGGGGACTTCCTCCTTTCATAGTTCACTGCTAATCTAACACTCTTCTGCCGCTCTATAATGCATATAAGCAAGCCCACGACATCTGGAAAACTCTATGGCTTTATACAAGCGACTCAATTACCTTGAATTATGTTCCTCTGCAGCGCCATGACCTGCTGTTGTTGACTGCTGGCTGGCTGGCTGGCTCAGATGATCGGATCCTGCTCGGCGCTCCTCGCCGCTCGGCCTATTCAGCTGTCCGCTCACCGCCAGTCCCAACTCGGCTCACCCATACACATATCTTGTTTTTTATTGGTATGCTTTTTATGATACCAGAAGGGTTTCTTTCTAGAATCCTAACGGGTGTTACTATAGTTTTCCTTTGGTCTAACACGAAAAGGAGTGCATGAAATAAATTTTTATAGTTTAGCTCAGCGGAGACGATACTATCAGGTAGTTATTATTCAAGTTAATTCTACATTCCTCACTGCGGTTGCTTGTTTGATATTTCTATTGTTTTCTTTTAGCTAGAAAAAAAAGCTTTAGTTACACATGTACATGCAGACGGCTTTTTCTTTGATAAAGGAGCTTCCGACTCCTACTTTTAGCTAAACCTACAAGGGATTTGCTTTGATGAATATTTTAGCAGAAGCTGAAATCTCACTCATGCAGATATGATTACTTAATCAATTATACGATGGAGACGAGTCTTTACATAAAAGAGCGAATTTACTAACAGTCACGTGTGTGTATATTCACCTACCTACTATTGTAAGCACGTACGTACATAGTTCGAGCGGGGCTCAGGTCCTGTCTCCATGTCTCCATTTGTCAAATTTTTCCTTAAAGTTATGAACATTATGTGCTGTAACAACTTCATTATTCAATGCATTCCACTTCTCCACCGTTCTGTATGGAAAACTGTATTTTCCAATATCCTTCACACACTGCCTCATCCTGATCTGCTTAACATGTCCTCTTGTCCTTCTATCTTCTGTCACCAGCACCAGGTCTTCCTTATCTATCTTTTCAATGCCATTAACTATCTTGTACATTATTATTAGGTCCCCTCGTTCTCTTCTATCTTGTAAAGTTGGCAGTCCCATTTCCTTCTGTCGTTCTTCATAAGTTAGGTCCTTTATTTTGGAGTCACACTACAGTTCTTTTTTTTACTTTTTTTTTTTTTTTTTTTGCTATGACGCCTCCGACTGTCATACAAGCCAGTTTTCTGTGAGTGCATATGACTGTCGTAACGACTGGGAGCATTTCAGTGCAAAAAGGACACGCAAAACGAAGGATGTCCACCTTCGTGGAGGTCTGACGGTGGATGTTCCCTCCTGGTGTTGGAGGCGGCCCCTCCATACTCATCTCCAATGGGCCTGTGATGTCTGGGACATCATACCCATCATGCCCTTTCTCTGTCCCATTGTCTTCGGTGGGTAAACCATTTGAGAGCACGGTGTGAACTGGGGCTATTTATTTATTTATTTATTTATTCTATTATTATTATTATTATTATTATTATTATTTCTTTCCTTTTTTTTTTTTTTACTGGCGGCAACGCTCGAGCGGTCACACTGGTCACGACGATTCTAGCGACAACGTTTTCGTACGTCAATGCCAAACGTATGTTGAAAGACCAGTTGTAACTCAGTATTCTAACGATTTTTTACTCGTTCGCTGTCGAACGACGTCGTTAGCAGCACGTACGACATCGTATTTCTCTATAACATCATCCTACGTCATTGTACGCCCGATGAAATGAATTTGCCTGTTGTGAATCTCTTCCCGACAGTCGAATGCAGCGCTCGATTGTCGTAATGCTTTTACGATGTCGTGTGACAACAAGGACATCTTACGACATCGTACTATATCGCCGCGTTATCGTACGACTTGACTCACGATATCTTACGACAGGTCAAAAGCCGTTAAAATGATGTCATTACTGCCGGGGACAGCCCTCCTACGACCGCCAGGGACGTCGATAGTATTAAAACAAAAAACTGTAGTGTGACGCCAGCATTATCTATATCGTGTGAAACTCGTGGTTATCATGGTAGTGTCGTACTGGAATTGTGAAAAATTATTGATAGTGTTGCGGTGACGCTGAGTAGTGAAGATAGCGTTGGCAGCGCTAGCACTTTGGTAGCGTTGCCTTTGCTGCAGAGGTGGTATTACCCGGGTGTGACAGGTGTATACTCCAGCTGTGATTTGCTCGTGAATGAGCCAATAGGAGTGGAGCAGGGGTTATAAAAGCTGGCTGCAGCCTTCCTTGCAGCGACAACAAGTTTATGGGAGTTAAAATGGCGCATCCACTCTCATCCCGAAAAATCTAAGGTCACATATTTAAAAATCAAATCCAATCCGCCCCGCCAAATTTCACTCTATAAAGACTTTCCAAATCCTGTACCCATCCCAATCAGCAGCAACAACACTGTCCTTGGCCTCACCATCGACAAAACACCAAAAGTCGGCATTGCCTCAAGGGCCATGAGCAACTTGGAACGTTTACGCGACAGTACCACTAAGACGAAACTTCACCTCTATAAAAGCTTTTATTCTTCCCCTACTAACATACTGCCCCCTTGCTCTATCTCTCTCCACCCCTTCCAATCTTCTAAAATTACAAAGGGTCCAGAACCGGGGAATTCGTTTCGCTCTTGGAACGAAGTGGTTCGACTTCCGGACCTCTCTATCTCTTCACGAGGAGTCCAGCATCCCGCCATTAAACGTCACACTCTACAACAGAATAGACAAACAACTAAGTACATTTTCAGACAGATACACAGACATATATAACTTCCTGAAAACCTTCCCCCAGCATACAGACATCTACCCCACACCACCCTCCTTGACCCTTCAGACGAACCTCCTAACCCCATCTGATAACGGACTCCTTTTCTCTTTTCTCATATTTGAATAACGGAATCGATTCCCGTATTCACCTCTCGCCTCTTTCGCCCATCTTTCTCTATACTTTTTTCTCCCAATCACCATCTTCTAACACACTTTCCTGCGGCGTGTGGGGATCAGCTGGCGTGCCATCCGACCGATGATATACCCTTGCGATCCCGGTATCCTCGGGTAAACGGGGAATCGAGTCCCTTATTCATCTCTCGTTCTGGCGGCGGCAGCAAACCCCATTCCGCCCATCTTTTTCTATACTCTTCCTCCCAATCATTATCTCCTGTATCCTTCTCACTTCTCCCTTTTTTTTCTTTTCACTCCCTAACACCTCTTACCCCTACATATTAAACTAACAGCACCACTCCAGGTGTCAGAGTGGCATCACCCCTTTCCCACTAACCACCGCCCCCCACCAAATTGACCCATTTAATCGTTCTTCTTATCTCCATAGCAGGTTGATAACTCCAGGACGAACCAGAACATCAGGATCTCCACCGCGAGCCAGCCAGCAAAGGAGATAGCAGACACCACCACCTTCACTCATCACATTCATCTATTCACAAATAAAAGTTGCACATCCCCCTTTCACCAACCTCGCAAATAAAGTTATATCATTATCACTCACCAAATCTACTACTATCTGTTGTTCGGAACCCACGTAAAATTGTATAGGTCCCTCCGCTATACGGATGTACTTCTCACTCCATCCTCTCTATTTTTCATCCTTTTCCCTTCTACTGCACCATATTCATTTTACCTCCTTCATGGTGTTTTGGTTGTTGAGGGACACTAGTATTTCGCTGCAATTTCCGTAGAAGTGCGGAGCCCTCGTTCTCTGCGTGGGCGCTTCGGCGCTTGCGTGTTCTCGGTGTTGGTGCGGTTTCCTGGCACGGCTGACTTTTTTAGAGGGTTCTGGAACGTCCCGGAAACCCGGGCCGCCCGGAGCGCGCTCTTCAACGCTTTTGGGCGCCTCCCGCTGCGTAGGGGGCTCATGTAAACAAACCTGTGCGGGCAACTTAGACGAAATGGCTCACGCACTGTCTCCTCCTGAATTAAATTGTTTACAGCTCGCTGATCTTCTCGACGTGTTTCTTGCTGGAGAGGAGGAATTGCAAGCTGCTATAATGATAGCCCAAGGAAACAATAACTTGATTGAAATGGCCCTAGAAGAGCAAGAAAGACATCAAGAACCAACTAGAGTTGAGGGATATGTGGAGCAAGTCGTTCCATTCTATAGTAACCAAGAGTTCAAAGCACACTTCAGGATGGCACTTGTAGCTATCTACTTGGGCAGCCATCTTTGTTGACATTGTGACGTCACAGCCACAGAGCGCTCCACCTCGCGAGCTTGGGCGGCCCAAAAGGTTCCGGACTGGCAGCCCGGGCGGCCCAACCCGCGTTTCTTAGGGGTCCGGGCGACCCGGGGCGTTCCGGAACCCTCTAAGAAACTCAGCTACCGGTCTCCACCCTGATCCAGCCCTCAAGACTCAAGAAGACCCCAAAAAAATAGAGTGGTACATACATCACAGAAAATCATCTTGCGCCTGGGTCAAGCCCCAGTGACTTTACTCTCCTACTAAAGCTCTCTTTTTATCACCCACCTATTCTTCCCCTATCCCCACTTCCCCTCCGCCTTTTCTATCTATATTCTATTCTATTCTATTCTCCCTTGCAGTTAAACTGTCGCGGCTTCTAGAACAACAGACACCACGTTTCAGAAGCCATACGTTCTATCGATCCAGACATTGTTCTCCTCAATCACACAGGTCTTCCACAAATCCTATCAAGCTGTATGGTTACAATACACGCTACACAGAAGGAACTCGCTATGACGGCGTAGCTGTCATGGTTAAAAGCACCTTAAAATATATTCATATTACCGACTGGCCCTCACCTCACTTCCTGGCAACCAAAATTCATACACAGCACGGACACTTTCTGGTTGCCAAAACATACTGCAGACCCGGCACTGGGCTCCCCCAGAACAGCCTCATTAATCTATTTAATCACACAAACTTTATGGGCCGCCGTGGTACAGTGCTTTGGGATCAGAGGGGTCTCCAAGCGCACGGGTTCGAATCCTGTCCACGGTCTGAGTGCAGGTTGGGCTTCCTCACTCAGAGCAACGGTTTCCTAGCGGGTGGGCTTTGAGATAGGAGGTACCCTAAAAAGTATCCCCTTTAGCCCATAAATTCCCGTGAAAAGCCCACATGGTATATATAAAAAAAAAAAAAAAAACATTCCTGTACGTGTACATTTTACCAGACATACAGCTTTCCGACACACCACCAACAACCAGCACGAACATCAACTACTACAAATAACACAACAAAAACGTCTCCGTTTTCTTGACCCAGACTTCCCTACCTGCTTTATCACAATGGGAATGGCAAGCCAGACCTCATCCTGTTCAACCGCCAATCCTTACCATACCACCACTTCATCGCTCCAGGACATCTCTGTGGTTCAGACCACATCCCCTAATCCTAAAAATATCCTCCAACCATATAATCATCCCTTCCCCACCTATTCCTGGAAAAATTTCCAAGAAACACTCACAGACATGCACCAACCAACACAGCTCGAAGGCAAACCCTATACAAAAATAGATAATGTTGCGGAGCGACTACACAATGATATACTAACATCAGCCATCAGACACATACCCAAGAAACACCACACGATCCACAGAGACTTTCGACCATCTATAAGAACACAAAGACTTCTTATATGTTATAGAACACGCTTCCAGAGAAACATGCATAATCATATACCATGTGTACAGGAATCTTCACTTTCTACGCACACATATAAACTAACATCAGCCATCAGACACATACCCAAGAAACACCACACGATCCACAGAGACTTTCGACCATCTATAAGAACACAAAGACTTCTTATATGTTATAGAACACGCTTCCAGAGAAACATGCATAATCATATACCATGTGTACAGGAATCTTCACTTTCTACGCACACATATAAACAATAGTCTTCTGCCCAGCTGGAAGATCACGACGTATACTGGAGGAATCTAGTCTGCCGCATGGACGGAACCCGCTGTAGCAACCCTACTCAGTTCTGGTGCATGGTGCACAGGCTGAGGGGATGCCAGCGAGAAAGATTTGAGTATCTTGTCCTGGTGTGGTTGAAGAAGAAACACTGGGGGCCCAGGGTTCTCAAGCGCACATGTTCGAATCCTGGCCATGGTCCGAGGTTAGGAAGGGCATCCACTCGGGGTAACAGTTCCCAAATGCCAAAACCAAAGTCCTCCTGACTTTTCTGTCAGGAGGCACCGTCCTAGCTCTAATGTAATAGGGGAACCGGACGTAAAAAAAAAAAAAAAAAAAAAAAAATATATATATATAATATATATATATATATATATATATATATATATATATATATATATATATATATATATATATATATATATATATATATATATATATATATATATATATATATATATATATATATATATATATATATATATATATATATATATATATATATATATATATATATATATATATATATATATATATATATATATATATATATATATATATATATATATATATATATATATATATATATATATATATATATATATATATATATATATATATATATATATATATATATATATATATATATATATATATATATATATATATATATATATATATATATATATATATATATATATATATATATATATATATATATATATATATATATATATATATATATATATATATATATATATATATATATATATATATATATATATATATATATATATATATATATGTATATATATATATATATATATATATATATATATATATATATATATATATATATATATATATATATATATATATATATATATATATATATTGCTCGCTGAGGCATTGCAATTATATATAGATATAAATCAAATATCCACAATTTTTTTTATCTTGATTATTTTTTCACTTCAGAACAAGCCCTAAGAAAATAATACCAACTCATATCTCTCTCTCTCTCTCTCTCTCTCTCTCTCTCTCTCTCTCTCTCTCTCTCTCTCTCTGGTGTTTGCTGGTGATCGCTGTGAAATTAGCGCGACTCATATCCTGATGTTAGTCATAGGTTTAAAATATCCATTAAGGAGAATAATGGCAAGGTAAATACACTCAGATCGATGTTGGTCACCTAGCTAGTGCAAAGTGTTGTGAGTCGCGTGGGACAGGGTAAATTATGGCTGGGAGTGCATTTGTTAGTAAGTGCTTTTAGCGTTATTTGATGGAAGAGGCGTGCTTCAGGAAGGAGGGATGGAGGGAGGGAATGTGAGCGACTTGTAAATTCATAAGAAACTTCTACAGTCACATTTACGCAGGCGACGCCAGTCCAACACTACTGACTGCTGCACACAGCTTGTTCCTGCCCTATACAACTCCATCATTATAATGAGAAGTGTCGTTGCAGCATTCTGGACTAGTAGGGAAAGTAAGGTCAATGGGATGTCGATTTAATGATAGCAATTGCACTTTCGTTTGATTTGTCCCTGATGCACACACACACACACACACACACACACACACACACACACACACACTTGTGAGTTTACATATCCGACTCGTCTTACGTTTGCAGATGGGACTTCTTTCTTAGTTTGCTTGTTTGCTTTAGCAAGTAAAATCAAATATTCTACCGTTGAACAAAACATCATTACCGGTGCTGTTTTTTCTTACCCACCCTAACATTTTAGGCACACTATAGGTACTACTTACAGCTTCCCTCACACCACATTTTAAGATAGGTCACTTTTCATCTTCCATTGCAAACTAGAGAGCACTTTTCATCTTCCATTGCAAACTAGAGAGATCATTAGGAAAGCTACGTATAGTATGTATGGTAAGTGTGTACTCATCCATAGAGGTTGGAGGAAGTTCAGAGGCGAGATTGTGGCAGGTGTTAACTAAAGTCTTTGTGTCTTCGTGTCGGGCGGCAGCGTTTCTGCTGGCAGTGGCAGTGATAGCCGGAGTGTTGGGAAATGATTCGATTCTTGTCTATGACCGGTACGTGAAGCAGGAGATTCACCCGAAAGGGGAAATCTACATCTCACTGGTGAGTTATGGTAGATATACAAGAAAAAGTTGCTAATAGCTGCTTTGTGTCCAAAAATCCTTATATAAAACTTATTTTTATTTCACGCAGCAAAGTAATGCAAAAAACCTCAGATTTGTATCCACCTATCATTAGGCATTATGTTTTTGTTTTAACCCACTACTATTCTTGTGAAGAAACAAGGGCTCTGTGAATAATGTGGCTGCATACACATCAGCAGGTGTCATCTGTGGTGCAGTGTTCCGCCGTGTGTCTGGTGCTGTCACCGCCATGCGAAGCTTTTCTGCTGCGTAATGAAGACAGCACCGTGGAGAACCAATTCGCTACAAAAAAACAGGTCTGCATAGTGTACAAGACGTTCGAAACTAGTGATGAATCTACGGCGGGACAGGGGGAAGCTGTCTACATCCGACCTCAGATTGGTAATGTTATCAAAGCACATTCCTTGATTCTTGAAGAGCTTTATGTGATAATTATAAATTATAGATTATTATGACAATTATGATAGTGATAGTGATTTGTAATGATTATGAATAATGATGAGGAGGATAGTGATCATTTTCTCTCTTGCTTGTTATAACTAATGCTACTGATTAAGCAATCAATCAATCAATCAATCAATCAATCAATCAATCAATAATAATAATAATAATAATAATAATAATAATAATGATAATATTGATAATAATAATAATATTATAATAATAATAATAATAATAATAATAATAATAATAATAATAATAATAATAATAATAATAATAATAATAATAATAATAATGATGATAACATTAATAATCATAATCATTAATTATTATTATTATTATTATTATTATTATTATTATTATTATTATTATTATTATTATTATTATTGTTATTACTATTATTATTATCATAACTATTATTATCATTACTATAATATCATTATCATTATTTGTATTATTATCATTATTGTTATCATTAGTATCATTGTTATCTATAATTGAATAGATTAATTATTTGTAGTGACTATAGGAACAAGAGGAGGGGAAATTGCTACCTATCTTGTGTATTGTATTCGCTGTCTCCTGCTGGCCATCCAGTCAGCCTTCCCCATTACGGAGCGAGCTCAAAGCTCATACTATACCGATCTTTGGGTAGAACTGAGTCCACACCATACTCCACACACCGGTAAAGCGAGGCCACAACTCCCTGAATTACACCTAGCGCCTGCTTGCTGCTAGGTGAACAGGGGCTACACATTTTTGCAAAGCCTCGCCCACTTACCTTGTCGCACCCGGCACTCGAACCCAGGCCTTCTCGGTTGTGAGCTCGATTGGTTATTTTTGTATGTAAGAGGGAAGATCGGTCAAGGGCAACAAAAAATTGTGATGGAAAAAAAAAGCCCACTGGGATGCCGGTCCCCAAACATTTTGATTTGATAATGATTAAAAGGGGTCTCCAAGGATGGTATAAAAGAGGTCATCTTTTTTTTTTTTCTATTTAATTTTTCTTTTTCGATTTTAATTTTTGCGTGAAGAGTGTGTGTGTGTATGTGTGTGTGTGTGTGTGTGTGTGTGTGTGTGTGTGTGTGTGTGTGTGTGTGTGTGTGTGTGTGTGTGTGTGTGTGTGTGTGTGTGTGTTATTCTAATATTGTGTTTAATAGTTAATAATGATTTTTTCCCACCATCAGTAACACAAACTACGACCACGCCAGAGCCCGTAGTGACGACCACGCCCATGCCTCGCAGTGAATATGAAGAACTCGATATAAGGGAAAACTTCGACAAGACTGAAGATGACTGCTCCTCGGACAAGGCCATTGCTGCCTTGGTCCTGACATCTGGAGACGAGACTATGTCCAACTTAGACTATTTTGAATGTCGCAGAATCATCTACCCCGATAAGATGAACATAGACAATAAAGATGAGGAGTTTGTGATGACAGAGGTCCCCAATGACAAAGTCTGCACCGAAAATAGAGTGTTGGTAGCATTTGAGGCATCTGACATCGACGGTAACAGTCTGAAACGGTGGGAGAATCCTAAGAGTATGAAAGGCATCTGTCACAAGATCACAAATTTCAATGTTTCTAGTGATGCTTGTGAAATCGTGGGTGTCTCGAGCGATCCATGGATTGGAGCCGATCACTTGGACTCGCTTACTTGGAACACGACCATCTACTGTCCTCAGGGAACTCTTGCTGTGGGCATGACTAGGGAAACGCTAAGTGTAGACTCCATAACCTTCAAGATAACAAGTCTTAAGTGTTGCACTATCACTTTTATCCAGTAATATTTATTTTTCTGTGATTATCAAGGAACCATGGTATCAATAATGAAATATATTTGAATACCCATTCTTTTTATCGCTAATTTTCACTTATCCTAAGCTCAACGACCTCATCTATCATTTCTAAGTGACCTAGATTATCTTAAACACATTACTTAAACTGAGTAAGTTATTTTTTTACATGCTGACCTCAAATAGAGTAATTACATATTTGCATATTGGTTATTGACTTTATGCAAATTCTCTCTCTCTCTCTCTCTCTCTCTCTCTCTCTCTCTCTCTCTCTCTCTGCCATATAATAGATTTAACTTTTCAGAGCACTTATTTAGAATTATGTGAGGTATCATGTTATTGTAGAGTTAAAAGCATCTAATTATAGATTATTATTATTATTATAATAATATTATTATAATTATAATAATTTCACTTTTCAGAGCACTTATTTAGAATTATGTAAGGTATCATGTTATTGTAGAGTTAAAAGCATCTAATTATAGATTATTATTATTATTATTATTATTGCTATTTTCACTGTCTGTCTTGTCATGCAATAAACTGCAGAATACGATCTTTTTACTAAAACTTTTTAGAAACGGCTAGCTCTCCTGGTGTATTTTTTTCGATGTTGCGATTATTTGACATAAATACCATTGATAATAGGTCGTCATAACATACTTAGGAAACTATAACGTTGTTTGTGTAAAGTTTACACAAACAACGTTATAGTTGTTTACACTATAAACCATCAATTCGTTCTTATTCTTGTCCAGTATGCAAAAAGTGATTCCTTATGGCAAGACATAGCTCAACACCCAAGATCACAATGTTTTGGGTGTATCCATCAATCCGTGAGTGATTAGTTAAACCTCTTTCTCCTTGGTAGGCGGGGACAGACCCCCCTCTGCGACACGGTGTGAATGCTCTCATGATACACGGTTATTAACTATAGGTTGCCAGGAAATAACTTTTTACAAAACCTGGATTGGCGAATCAATCGTTTACTGAGATTCCGTCGGAAATCGGGGACAGGGAGGAAGGGGGTAGAGTGCTGCACCTGTGACTTCTAATTGCTATACCCCCCTGCTCATATCCCTACACCTCCATACCGCCACACTTGCATCAAGTATCTTCGCATCACACGTTATAACTCTGACATGCTCAACATCACAACTCCTCCACCAAAACACCCCAGAATCTTTCGCCTTATACCCTTGCCTCAAGCCAGAGATGTTTCTAACTTTGTGGGGGCCCTAGGCAAGATGCTGTCTGGGGGCGGGGGTCCTAGATTTCAACTTTTCATCGGGGGCTTGGGAAATTTAAATTTTCCAAGCTACCATGGGGGCCCCCTGGTGACTGGGGGGACCCTAGGCAATCACCTAGTCCGCCTATAGCTAGAAACGGCCCTGCCTCAAGCACTCCATTAACCTTTGCCATCATCCCAAAAGCCTCCAAAAGAAACCTACATCACGTCAAAACACCTTGAAACATCTAAAACATCCCAAAACACCCGTATACGACACAGATCAAGACGGTTTATTTGGATTCAACCTCCTTGGTGCAGATTACTATACACCCACTATAGACCAAAATCCAAACTACTGAAAACCTTTATAGAATACCCAATAGTGGCGCAGGCCGGCGGGGGCAGAGGGGGCTGCCCCGGACCCACTGTTGCATGGGGGCCCACCACCAGACTGATGAGAGAGAGAGAGAGAGAGAGAGAGAGAGAGAGAGAGAGAGAGAGAGAGAGAGAGAAAGGAAAGTCCGAAAGTCACAATGTAGGACTCAGGCAGCTGTATTTGTAAAGGTGATAAAATAAAGTAGAAAAAAAAAAAAAAAGTCCTCTTCCTGTGTCTCAATCTCTGTGCGTGTGACGTTGAAGCGCACGGGCGAGTTTCGCGCAACTGGCACGTTTAAATAACGATCACATAGGCCCATCACGAATGTTCCGCCCCGTCTAGGCCTGAAAATACCCTCAACGCACCAAGACGTCCCTTAAGAAAAAAATAAATTAATAAATAAATAAAATAAAATAAATAAATAAATAAAATAAATAAATAAATAAATAAATAAATAAATAGCATATAACAATAACAATAATAAAAAAAATCCATCACCCACAAAGCATCCCAGAACAATACAATAAATACAAAATCAAATAAATACGTATATATATATATATATATATATATATATATATATATATATATATATATATATATATATATATATATATATATATATATATATATATATATATATATATGACTTGAAAAACAGGGCGTCTATAGCGCACACGGTACAGGAGAGAGAAGACCCACAAAAGGACGGTTATCTTCATTATATCCACTTCACAACGTTTCGGGAAAGTACATATCCCATCTTCAGGTTTTACAGTGTCTTATTGTACCTGAAGATGGGATATGTACTTTCCCGAAACGTTGTGAAGTGGATATAATGAAGATTACCGTCCTTTGTGGGTCTTCTCTCCTGTATATATATATATATATATATATATATATATATATATATATATATATATATATATATATATATATATATATATATATATATTTACTTATTTATTTATTTATTGTCACGGTGTGACTTTTAGGAAGTTACCCCTTTATTTCTTTTGTCCAGCTCCGCTTTCTTTGGACCACAGTGAGAGTGGGCAACTAGTAATTATGCCATATTGTACATTAGTTTAAGTTCCTTTATATTCATTATTAGTTAATAAGAGTGTGTTTCTTTAGCATGTTATGTGTTGTAGGTAAGGATGTTAGTGAGTAAGGACAAAATTCTTTATATTTGTAGCATTAAGTATGTATTTGCGGGACGATATGTTTTCCGGCCGAGGCGCTGGCAAGCCTTTAAAACAAGAAGTACGCGTGACCTCGGCCTAAAAGAACACTTTACCATAAACAAATAATACAGGGTATAGAAGAAGGAAAATACAAATACATATTCACATCAACAGCCTATGAAGAAGAGGAAATATTCGACCTACTAAAGAATAATGATATAGACTTAAACGAGGTATGGGCAATAGAAGATGACGCACGTTTCAGGAAAATACGAAATGGGCTCTACCAAGAAAAACACCACCAACCAAAGGAAGAAAACTACATAAAAGACAGAACTCCCTCTAAATTAAATACACAACCTAATTTACTCACTCATCTCCACTCATATAATCACACATCTTAAAACATCAAATATGGACAACACAGACAGCATACTAATACTACAACACAACGTAAGACACTGGGACACAAACAAACTAACACTAACCAATATATACAAAGAAATAAGCCCTGACGTGATACTAATAAATAGTCATGGTTTAAAAAATCACGAAAGCATCAAAATACAAAATTATATAACTTACCTTATAAATTCCAGCGGAGAAGCAAACGACGGCTCGGCAATTCTAGTAAAGGAACACCTGAAACACAGAGTTAAAGAAAATTACGATACCGATGTAATACTAACCACAATTGAAACAACAACAGGCCCAATAAACATAGCAACCACCTATCTACCTCCAAGAAGACCTTTCCTACCTATCACAGATTTTCACAATATAGCATCAGAAACATTTCCAACATATATAATAGGAGATTTAAATGCTCACCACCCAACAATCGATAAGAAAAAGCAACAGTGTCGGCAGATCTATAAAAATGCTCATTGATTATAATAAACTCACACATTTAGGTCCAGATTTCCCAACATTCTTAACTCATAACGCAACATCATCACCAGACATAATACTTGCCAATAACAAAACATACCATAACATCAACATAACACAAGGACCAACAACGCCATCAGATCACCTACCAATACTAATAAATATAACATCCCACCCCATACGAACACCAACACCACCCACATATATGATGAAAAAAACTAATTGGGATGAATTCAAGAATAAAGCAATAAATACAACAAAAGACATTAACACCAACCCATACATGTCACAACACACACTAGACACATCAATAAAACAGTTGCTAGATGGAATAACAACAGCAATGCAACAAAATATACCATTATCCACACACAAAACTCTGGTTAAACCAATATATAATAAAAAAGTCAAAGAATTACAATGGTGGGCAAAACAATTGCTAAATAACAGCCTCAGAAATGGCTGGACCTATACAACATACACCGCCTACAAAACCATAAAACAAAATATAATAAAAGAATGCAAAGAACAAAATAAAAGTAACTGGGAAAACAAAATAAAAACACTAAATAAACTGTATGCAGACCCACAAAAATTCTGGCAGAATATAAAAATACTAAAAGGCAACCAAACCAATACTAATTCACATCTAGTAGTAAACAATAAGAAAATACACAAAATTGAAAAAAGGAAGAAATATTTAGAGATATCTGGAGCAATGTTTTTAGAATAAACCCCATGGAAAACCTACAATATGATGCAGACACGGAACTCAGAGTTAATAACTACCTAGAAGATAACAAAGTCCAAACACTACCTAATATACAAGGAAACCCAAACAATTTATCCAATGACACTTACTACACAACACCGATCACAACACAAGAAATAAAACAAACAATAAAACAATTAAAAAACAACACACCTGGGGAAACAAAAATAAATAAAGTAATATTACAAAACTTACCAGACAACGTGCTCGAAATACTCACAAAACTATTCAACATCGCTCTCTCAATGGGATACTTTCCACAACCATTCAAACACGCCAGAATCATACTCATCCCAAAACAGAACAAACCATCAACTGATCCAATTAACTATCGCCCAATCTCACTTCTGGAAGTACCCGGAAAAATCTTCGAAAGAATAATTAACAAAAGAACAAGAACTTTCCTAGACGCCAATAAAATCCTACCAGACTCCCAACATGGTTTCAGATCAGGAAGATCAACTGACACAGCAATAGCAACAACAATAGAAGTAATCTCAAAAGCAATTTCAGCCAATAAACTCTGTTGTATTGCACTAAGGGACGTATCAAAAGCCTTTGATAAAGTTTGGCAAAACGGATTAAAGTTCAAATTAAGTCAATTAAAACTACCCAACATCCTTCACAAAATTCTATGCAGCTTTCTAGACAATCGCTCTGCCTCAATATCAATAAAAAACTACACAGGACCATCATTCCAACTTCACAGTGGGGTACCTCAAGGCAGTAGCATCTCACCCACACTCTATACCATCTACACCCACGACATTCCATTACCACTCACAGAAAGCATAAATATACAATACGCAGATGATATCACACAAATAATCACATACGCAGGCAAATCAAAAAGATGTTAGCAAAAATAACGGAAAGAGAAATAAAAAACATTAACAATTACGAGAGAAAATGGAAGATCAAAACAAATACACAAAATTTACACTACTACCCATAACGTTGAAAAAAACTGAACCAGTAAACATAGAAGGGCAACACATACAGTACGCAAAGGAAGCAAAAATATTGGGCCTAAAACTGGGAGTAAACGGATACACAAAACATGTAAAAGATATCACAAACAAAGCACAAGTAGCCTTAAACACTATCAAGAGATTCCAGTTCTTAAACACAAACATAAAATTACATCTTGAAAAAGCATGTGTACTGCCAATATTAACTTACCCGGCTTACGCTCTGAACGGTCCATCAAACTCACAAATACTAAAACTACAGAGAAAACAAAATGAAGCACTTCGTTTTGCTTATAATGAAAAATATCCATTCACCAAAAACACAGAAGAACTACATAAACTTGCAAAATTGGATCCGATCAACATAACAGTACACACAAAAGGAAATTATATTAAACACAAAATGATAAATACTCTTAAAGACACAACTTATTATATAACAATAAACGAACATGAACACTCTACAATATAATTTTATTGATTTCAATAGAGAAACTTCAATGATGAAAACGAACTATTAAGTCTCTCTCTCTCTCTCTCTCTCTCTCTCTCTCTCTCTCTCTCTATATATATATATATATATATATATATATATATATATATATATATATATATATATATATATATATATATATATATATATACATATATGAAGGATGAGAATGGAGGAGGAGAAGGAGGAGGAAATGAAAGATCAGAGAGATTGCTATTCTACATTTGCTATGTGAATGGAGAAAATGAAATAAAAATAAAGATCACACACACACACACACACAAACATTCTGAGGTCACGGGGAGGGACAGGGCATGGACCAGGAGGGGAGGGTCAAGTGGGTGGAGCTTTAAGGCTTAGTTTTTGAGGGAGTTTAACCAATCCAAGGGAACCTGAAGCCTTCACCTGGTATGGATCTGCCAGGTATTGCTACTGGAAAATATATGGGCTAAGATGGCAAGGAGTTTACTGGTCGCAACTGAACAAGGACAGGAACATAGTTGGTTTAAGAAACCAATTAACAAAATATCAAAGCAACCACCCAGACCGTTCTATACAGGGTAAAAACACTACATATATAAATAAATATTAAATAACTGGAAAAAATATATATAAATATACACACATATTCAAAGTAAAATAAATAAATAATAAACAAATATCAAAATTAATAAGCAAATGAACCAATGAATAGTTAAGGAGGAAGAAATAAAATTAACTAAATAAAAAAAATAAACAAAATAAATAAACAAAATAAATAAATAATTAAACAATCAAACAAATAAACCACTCTACATGACGGCTATTCCGTCATCTTTCACTCTTCCACTTCCTTCATACTTTATCTTCTACTCTTTATTATTCTTCCCTCTCTTCAGTCTATCCCCACACAGAACCGAACCGAACCTCGCTCTCTCGCTCGCTTTTGCCAGGGTCAAGCAGGGTCACCAGGAGGAGGCCTGCCACCTCCAGCTGAGAACAGCCACGTGGGCCACTGGAAGACCACGTGGTGTGTGTGAGTTGTGGGCTAGTAAGCCACAAAGGTGTGTTGTGTTTTATAGCCAGTAATAGGGTGTTTTAGGTGTTTTGTGCAATATTTTCACTCGTATGACTGGATTTATACGCGAGTTTTGTCAGTGTTTGTACCTGGTTTTTGTAATTGTTTTTCAAGGGTTATATTTCTGGTTGTGTCCGCATTTTTTTTTTTTTTTTTCCTACTCGTATGTTTCTCCATGTTGTGTGAGTTCGTTACGAGCCGCGTTGGTTAAAGTTCCTTTGTTGTTTTTTTTTTTTTTCCTTTGCACGTGGTTTATATCTGACCACGTGGGTACGGACTACGGAAAGTTGCGAGTGTTATCCAGGCTTAATTTTTTTCGTGACTTTTTTTTTTTCATTGTAAAATGTAAATAGTAAATTATGATTAGATTAAATAAATTATTATAAGTTTCCGTTGCCTTTGCTTCATTTCATGTGGTTATACTTTCTTTTGTGTCGTTCCCTGAACCTGGAATATATTAAATCTAAGGTGAAATAACCCGTCGGAAAGTGGGGAACGTGACAGTAATATATATATATATATATATATATATATATATATATATATATATATATATATATATATATATATATATATTGATAAAAAAAGTATAAGGAATATGAGACACTGATGTCCTTTAAGAAGTATTAATTCCCATAAAATATTAAAAGTACCGAAAAGTGTATCAATTTAACCTAGAGCATACAAAAAAAAATTTCTTACACAAAAATCTGCAAACCAATAAATGTGCATCATTATACATATGTATGAAACAAAAAAATACATGATATATGCTTAAATTACCGTTGTAACAAGTGTCACTTCACTTTCCATCTTCCTCAAAATACTTCAATTATTAAATCACAAGGCTCCAAGTCTACTCCTAGCAGAAACAATTTTTTAGTTTAACATCAATCTGAAAAAAAAAAAAAAAAAAATTCAAATGTAGCATTACAAAATCCGTTAAGAGTGGTAGTGCCAGTGCAAAGTCTGAAACAACGAGGGCTTGGGAGGGCTCTCTCTCTCTTAACATTCACAACATTCTCTTAGACCATTGTCCCTCATGAGAGCAAGAGAAGAAAGTACTACTCTTTCCCTCACTTTCTAGGGATCAATTGCACAGCTTGGACAATCTGGTCAATATGCAAAAGGAGAAATAAAACGCTTATAACTTGGGAGAGAGAAAAAAAAAAAAAAAAAAAAAAAAAAAAAAAAAAAACTAGGAGCAAGTCATGTTTAGTAATAACACAGAAAATTGTTAGAGGGATCACACAATGTGCAATGTTGAATAGTTAAAATAATGACACTTTAAAATATCCCATTCACATGTGTATAAAATTATAATTTTAAATCATGTTGAACGAGGGATAAAAGAAATATGTACATGTATACAAAAAAAAAAAAAAAAAAAAAAAAAAAAAAATAGAAGCATTTTAATAGCATTGAAAGGGACATATAATGCACCCTGTTCAGAGTTTAGTAGGCACCATTTTATCTTGTTTTGAAGTGCTTTATAATTGCAACTTCAATATTCACATCTTTGTTGCTATTGACAGTTACCTCTGCAACAGAAAAACTGGTGACTAAAATCATCATGTAATTCTTTTTAGAAATTGACATAATAAATCATCATCTCTCTCTCTCTCCCCATCTTATACATAAATTCTACAAATATCTCAAAAATTCTGTAGGTCTCAGAAAAAATAACAAAAGACTGGGAAATAAATCTGTTATGTCTACAGCACCACAAAATCAAAGTCATAATTATAATCACTGCCACTCTATCACACTACGCCAGCCATCTTAATTATGTACATCTCCAGAACAAAAACATAGTCATCACAAATAGCTCCAATCACTCATCACCATTGCATCTTATAAAGCCAGTCATCACCACTACATCTCACAAAGCCAGTCATCACCATAACATCTCACAAAGTCTCAGTCATCACCATTACATTTCAAGAACAAGGCCACAGTCGCTTATTACCACCTCACTAATGTCCTTCAGATTAACAGCTTGCTTCACTACATTCAACCCAAATTCCACCTGACCAAACCCAGCCTCATCTTTCATATCCTTCTCCCCTTGGGTGTATATGCGGAAGATAGTGCTCAGGTTCTTCTCATATCGGCCTGCCACCAAGCCTGCAGAAACAGAGACCTCTCGTGCTGCTGGGATCTGTGCTTCAATGCTGGAGGAAGAATGTGTTTTGCCTCCACTCCCATCGTTGCTCTCACAATCTCCTGTCCAGACATGTTCTCCTGGAAGGCCCTTCCACCACACCCTATGGAAGCGAGTCCCTCGGAATGAACCACCTTTTTCACCAGTGCAGAGACTGACAAATTGTCTGCCTCGGAGTGTGTCTCCTGTGAGGCGGATGTAGAGCCGGCCATGGCACTGCCCTCCCCAAGACAGATCCAAAAAGACCAGCCTTGATGTGGCATCCTGGCAAGACTTGAAGCACTGCAACTGTACATATCAAGATTCTAAATTTTGTACTTCATGGTAGTAAGTGAAGCTACTAGATGAAATGTGTTGTGGTATTTTCATATTAGATTTAGTAACAATATCAGGCACAAAACAATCTACAAACATATCATATGCTGAGTTCATATTTCAAAGCTGATAACTTGCTATCTTTGCATAGAAAGCCAATCAGGAACAAACATGAATTTATGTACCGGCAAGGCTCGAGCTTCAGGCTTGGTGGGTCTACCCTTCCTGAGGGCATGAAGATGAAATCTTCCCCCTTCAGCCCTTAGCTCTGAAAACAGCTTAGTGTCAGGAATCTGATCTGCAGCATACAAGTCTGATGTCCCATTTCTTATTGGCAATGAACTGAGGGTCCTCTTCATTAGACACTGAAATTCAATTACATGGTTATTATTTTGCTTTATCTATTTAATGCATTTATTTTTGTCCATTTTTATTTATATTATGTTTTATTATCATTATTACGTTCAGAGCTCTTGTACTTTTTCCTTTACAATGTCAACATAATGATTATATTTTTAGAATTCAACATCAAGAACCTTTAACAAAAGATATAACTGAACAGATATAGTTCCTTAAACATAGAAACAGATCAAAGTACATAATACATTATTCAAAGTAGTGTTTGCTAAAACTACATACATCTAAGGAACTTGCAATCTAGCACACTTAACTCAATACAGTACAGTAAAAATACATACCAGTAAATAAACAAAGACTATAGTTATAAGATCATAAGAGTATAAACTTTCTTTTACCACTCACCTTGAGGCAAGCAGACCTTTCCTTATCAGCACCCACAGCACTGCATTCAGCAACCGACCACTGATGGGCTTCACCTGCTATGTCCTCCATGATTTGGAATGATGCTAGTGATTCAGTAAGATTTTCAGTATTTGGCTCTATCTGCATTACATCAGAAAGTGTGTTTAGTAGTTCCCGTCCTACTTGCAGTGACTTCTTAATGTTTTCCTGTTTCTTCCCCATGCTCTCAAATGTTGCTCTCATCCAAAACTGGAAAATCTCCTCTTCATTACAATCATTTTCCAAACTCTCCACAGTTTTCTTGAGCAAATTTTGTGTTCTTTTGGCAGTCAGATTATAATTCTGCTTCATTTCTATGAGTTGATCTTTTAAGGATCTGAGGGAACACTTCCCTGTAACGTGTTCAGCTTCAGCACACTTAGCACATACCCACGCAATGCAGGCTGAGCAATAGTGGGTAGGATGCACGCCCATTGCAATACACTGACTGCCATGTGGGGATCTTGCTGGGGCATTCTCAAATTTACTCACTGACTGTTTGTTGCCACTTCTCTCTGTGCTACCATTCCCAGGTGGCAGATAATACTGCTTCCTGTCATTGGGAGTAGATGAATGTGCTACACTTTTATCAATTTCTTCCACATGCACATCTTTCTCAAATTCTTCTCCAAGTGCTGCAACTAGGAACTCATTGATTGGACACCACTGAGCCTTCTTGATATTCCATGTTTGCACTGGACAATGGGGGCAAACAACACTGAAGTCAGGGTTGATTCTCTCCTCTATGCATGATGTGCAAATTGAATGTCTACAATACAATTCTCTGGGCATTCTTTCCTTAAAATTGTATCTCTTATGGCAGGAACTGCATATTAACCTCCTGAAATATATAAAGAAAATATGATAATTTTAGTAGCAAGCTAGTACTGTACATAATGATAAAGTATTCAGGTTTCTATTGAATGTTGGTAAGCTATGACTGTCCACCCACTATAAACATGCTATGTATATGGAATGCCATCAAAATATCTACTTACCTTATACTGCCCTACAACTACTGTACTACATATATTGCTAAATATGTAAATGACTTCTCTGCACTCATCAGTATATTCTACAAGATAATGAACTGGTACCTTAATCATGGCAATGCAATACTGCCACTTTACAAAGAATTATTTTCCTGCCAACAGATACATCATCCCATCCACCATATAATTACATATGATTGATTACACTTAAGAAATTATGACAAATACTAGTAATCAATAACTGACATTTGCATATCGTTCACAATAAATGTATAAGACTAATTTTTGTTGGTCTGGACAGTTTGTTACTTAATCACAAGGACACAGTTGCATGGCACACATAACTACACACAAGAATGAAATATTATTATTCACAACTCAGTAATCAGAATATGATGCTGTAGAGATTGGAAACTAACCTTGAGGAAACACTTGCTGGAGCTCTCTGTTTCTCCTGCTGTTGTGTTTGGTGATGGTTTTTATTGGGAGGCTCCTGTCTTCTTCCAATAGAATGACTATTCTGATAGCGGTGGTGCAGGTGAGGAGAGTGGTGCTGATAGAAAGATTCAAAGGTTCTATTCCCCTTTGTTGGAAGTGTAAGGCTATGCTCTTGCTTACTTTCTTTCATTTGTGTTTTTTCCATTCTTGGGGGAGTGTTTGCCTCCATATACTGAGTCATTTGATCTTCACTTCTCACTGAAAATGATCTGTTACTTGAGTATTGCCCATCTCCAGTCACTGATACAATCTCTTCTCTGAGCTGTGCTTGGACCTATGTTTAAATTCAGTGGTGGTTGCAGCATTTTGCAGAGCATTACTCTGTGCTGACTGATTGTGCTGTTCTTCATTTTTTTCATTTGGTCTTGCACCTCTGTGATGAACATAATCTTGCTTGTGGTCTTTTGTCATTCCTTGTCTGCTTTCTTGCTCTGCAGGAAGTAATGGTTTTTCTTCTTCATTACAGCCATGGATTGTGATTTTGTTTTGTTTGTTATAGCTAACCTTTCTTTCACTGTTTTTCATAAATGGATGTTTAACATTCACTACATCAACAATTTCCTCTCAGTGCCTTTCATCAATGTATGTTTAACATCTACATCAACAGTCTCCTTCTCATCAGAAATGCTTCTGTAATTTGGCTTAAAATTTCTATATGTTTCATTTACCTTATTTATTACATGACTGTTACAGTCTTTACCTATTTCCCTAAAATAGTGTTGTTCATCTGTGGCACTGACTCCCTCCCTCTTTGTGATCTTAGGCTGAGATGGGCTTAATGGAAGATTTATGCTGCAATTTTGTGATGCCTGAGGCATTTTTGCAGCTCGCATTTCTGCCGCTAATCTTGCTGCTTCTCTTGCTTTAGCCGACTTGATTTCATCGGATCTCTCCAGTGCTTCACCTGCTTCAGCTGCTGTTCTCTTTTTGGTTTTCAGCTTTTCATCATCTGCTTTTCTTGCTGCTTCTTTTGCTTTCTGATATCTAGCTTTTGCTTCCCTTTGTCTTACTATTTCCTTTTCCTCTTCAGTTTCAAGTTGTTTGCCAAAGAAAGTATCTGCCTTATTCTCTCCCACAATATTTTTGTTTCCTATTGCATTAATTATTTCCTTTCCTTCTACAATATCATGAGATGGAACTGATGTATTTGAATAATTTCCTTCAAGTTCTGTTGCTCTTTCTGCTATTGATAGCATGAATCTTTCTACTGCTGCGAATCTTGCTGCTGTTTTTGCTTGCTCTGATTTGATTGCTTGTTTTCTTTCCAAAGCCTCACTTGCTGCAGCTGCGGCTTTTTTTTTGGCCTCAATCTCTTCTTCCTCTGCTCTCTTAATTGCCTCTCTCTCTCTCTCATCTTTAGCTCTTGCTTCTCTCTTTCTTTCTTCTTCTTCATTTGCTCTTGCTAGTGCTGCTGCTGCTACTGCTTTTGATAACACTGGGCTGTACCCTGCAGCACCAGAAGCTCTGCCATGTCCAGAACTCATCTCGGTTTTCCCTGTGGAAAAGTGCAACTTAATGACTATCTTTCTCTAGCATCTTTGAATCACAGGTACTTTTTTGTTATCTCCTCCAATGGGCATCTATCACTATATCTTAATTGTTTCCACATACTGTCTTATTACCTCCTCTATCTTATTTTGAAGTTATATTATAGTTTTGCTTAACTTTTCACAGAACATAACAGTTTCAATTTCATCTGAGTAACCTAAAGAGATCTGACAGAGCAAAATAAATTGTTCTTACATGTCTTTTTAAATGGTACTCTAACACGCAACACCTCTATTCACTCAGAGCAGTCACAAGGTTAATGAGCTACATAAAAGTATCCTGCAATAATTCTGCTTGTTTTATTGTAAGTCTGAAATGACTTGATGTTTCTCTTCTAGGTACAAGTTATGTCCCTCAATCCCCATCTCTCTTCTCTCTCTCACACACACACACACCGCATAGTGTAGTGGTTAGCACGCTCGGCTCACAACCGAGAGGGCCTGGGTTCGAGTCCCGGGAAGTGGCAAAGCAAATGGGCAAGCCTCTTAATCTGTAGCCCCTGTTCACCTAGCAGTAAATAGGTATGGGATGTAACTCAAGGGGTTGTAGACTCACTTTCCCGGTGTGTGGAGTGTGTTGTGGTCTCAGTCCTATCTGAAGATTGGTCTATGAGCTCTGAGCTCGTTCCGTAATGAGGAAGGCTGGCTGGGTGACCAGCAGATGACCGTGGTGAATTACATACATACATACATACATACATACATACACACATACACACACACACACGGCGAGGCAAATGGGCAAGCCTCTTAATGTGTGGCCCCTGTTCACCTAGCAGTAAATAGGTACGGGATGTAACTCGAGGGGTTGTGGCCTCACTTTCCCGGTGTGTTGATGTGGTCTCAGTCCTACCCAAAGATCAAACAGTGAATCAAACACACACACACACACAATCAAGGGTAATCGAAGCAAAGATGGAGGGATGGTCACAGTATACCTGGACATAAAAAAAAGAAAAAAAAAAAAAAAAAAAAAAAAAAAAAAAAAAAGACATTTGATAAAGTCCCTCATGGCAGACTACTAGACTACTTTGGAAGCTAGAGAGCATAAGAGAACTGTAAGGAACTTCATTAGACTGGATAAGGGATTATTTTAAGAGCAGGGAGATGAGAACTGTGATCAGAAATACATACTCGTCTTGAGGTAAAGTAACAACTGGAGTGCCACAAGGGTCAGTGTTAGCCCCCATTATGTTCCAGATATATGTAAACAACATTTACAATGGGGTAAACAGTTATATTAATTTGTTTGCTCATGATGCAAAGCTGCTAATACAGTAATCAAAACCTGAGAGGACTGTTTGCTGTTGCAACAAGATATAAATAAAATCTATGAGTGGAGTAAGAAGTGGAAATTGGAGTTAAACGCCAAGAAATTTCACGTAATGGAACTAGGAAAGAGTAAGAGAAGACTGGTATGGAACTATCTGATGGAAGAAAAACAAATAACGAAGACTAAAGCAGAAAAAAGATCTGGGAGTGATTATATAGGAAAATCTGAACCCTGAAAAACACATACATATTTAAGATATTTGGATTAGCATATGAAATGTTGAATAATATAAGAGTGGCATTTCAATTCATGGACAAAGATATGATGAAAAAAATTATCACAAGCATGATACATCCTAAGCTGGAATATACAGCAGTGGTGTGGTCACCGAGCTCTATAAAGGATATAAGAACATTAGAACAGATTCAGAAGATAGCTACAAAGATGGTGCCGGAGCTAAAGGACCTAACATATGAAGAAAGGCTGAAGGAAATAGGACTGCCAACCTTACAAGATAGAAGAGAAAAGGAGACCTAATAACAATGTATAAAATAGTAAATGGCATTGAAAAGATAGACAAGGAAGACCTGGTGCTGGTGACAGAAGCTAGAAAGACAAAAAGACATGTAAAGATTAGGAAGAGGCAGTGTGTGAAGGATATTGGAAAATACAGTTTTCCACACAGTGATGAAGTTGTTACAGCACATAATTTGTATAGCTTTAATGAAAAATTGAATAAATGGAGACATGGAGACAGGACACTATGAATCCTGCTCAAACCCTGTACAATACAACACTAACTAATGTATCTTAATACAAATGTGAAGAACAAGTGGATAACAAAAACTAATAGTAGTAATAATAATATTAAATCTAAAACCCATTTTCATCAGCAGGTATAGATAGCTTAACCCCTTCAGTACTATGATGCACTTCCATATCCATTCTGTTTACTATTTGATGATTTTTTACAGCTTCAGAAACTTATGTGAGGGATTGAAATGATGAAGACTGTGGCCATCAATTTTCTGACATCCAAAGACCCCTCCTAATGTCAATAAAATGCTCTAATCGACTCATACACAAATCTCAGGGAAAAAATGAGTCCCATTACTGAAAGATTTAACATCAAAGAAATAAAACGTATTGAAAGCGCAGTCTGACTAAAATATCAGTTAAAAGATAATAATTTATATTACTTGTATTTCCTAATAAGGAAAAAAAAAAAAAACTCTACTGTCTTTTTGTTTTGGCCTATGGTGAATAAGCAGTTGTAAAGTTAAGAGTATAGCCTAGAAAAGCACTTTGGTTTGCCGCGACCTTTCTTTGGTGTAACGAGTCAGACAACAGGAAGGCAACCTAGTAAAGCACCCTTGTGTATGCATTGACCTTTAAACCCGCTGTCTGCGTCAGTGTGAAGATAGCTTAGCAAGTCCTCTGATATCAGCACGGATCCCTGTAATCAATATAACGTGTTCCCTTCGTGTAAGCTGGCAGCACCTATCTGCTGCACCCTTTCCCGCTTTCTTTATGATTATAACCTCAGTACATGTTTCGTGCGATGGCAACAACAGTAGTTAGATGCATTATTGTCGGCAGTGAAGTGTGCTTGAAAAGGAAGTGAAAAAAGTGAAATACTACATATAGTGAAATTCCTTTGTTAGCTCCGTTCGGGAAAGCAACAAGTCGAAAATCTGTGCCCGAGAGAGGGAAGGGCGGGGGACTACCACCAGTTTCGATAATTTTATTTATTTATTATTATTCTTTTTAAGGCCAAGGGAAACGAAATTATAACAACAAAAATCTGAAAAAGCTCTCAGAGGCACCACAGTGAGTTTGTCATTATGATTTTTTTTTTTTATTTATTCATCTATTTTGTTATATTTTTGTGGCCCTTTGTTTGAAGGAGTTCATGTCACAGGAAGGAGTAAATACAGAACCAGGCAGGGAGATTCATATCTGTTACCAGTTCCATACGTATCACTGTCTCAGCAACTAATTCGTGTACTATACTCGTTCCGATTCTTGAACTTGACACAAACTCTAATACCGATAGAAATACAGTACAGACAAAGGGTGATAACAAACCTAAAAACCGCATTAACATCGATGATTAATGAAGCGATAATTTACTTCACGCCCACTTCATCCATTCAAATGCTCAGAGGGAGGGACGAGATACACATGCAACAAGTATTTACTCAATGCGATGATGCTTATCAAAATAATAATGTGATCAATAAACTTCAGATACAGGGTTTGTGTCGTCAAAGTACAACTGCTTAATCTAATGAAATACTCTGCTCATACTACAAATACTGATACAGCAAGTAAATATTTACCGGGTAAGGTCACGAGGAATCCGTTGGTAGGAAGTTAGCACACCTCTGTACTGGCACAAGTCCAACAAAATGTTTGCAAAACAAAGTTATACGCCGCGGCTAATAAGAACAGCCAGGCCGCACGTCTGATACCAGTGATATCCCCGATGTTATGGCGTGATACGAAAGTGACTATGATACAACCTACCAGGCTACCAGTCCCTGCTCCGCGGTAAACATTCACGTCTGATACTCGTACTTTTTATTCTTTGGTCAGCTGTTCATATTTACTGTTGATTATCATTAGTTGATATTCAAGTGTTTTTAACTCAATGTACAGTGACCGAGGTTACAATTGACTTTCCTTACCTTATGAAAATATTGTACATTTACTACTTGTGGCATTGGACGATTTAAGGGTTAATATCGAGGTTGCCCCAGTGATATACTCGGCATTTGGCACCTCTTCTCGCTCTTTCTTTCGTTCAGATGATTCTCAAGAATATTTCATTATTCTTCGTTCTTGTTTAATTGTTCTTCGTACATCATTTCATTCTTTGGCATGGCATGTTTGAGCATGTATATTCAAAGGTTAATTATTTGAATAATCTGACAAGCTTTCTTAGTTTACATAGTAATTTTCAAGCATATAAGTTTATACGTAGTTATTGCTTCCACCTCGTTTCACAATATATGTCTACATATACGTATGTGGTGCATGCAAAGAACATATCTATCTGTCTCGGCAATTTTAATTACGAATTTCAAGTGCGTATACATTATTTTTCATTCTTGTTTACTGAGTTCACTTGTCATAAATGCTTGGATACGTGAAGTTTGTGTACTGGCCATGATTCGTCCTGATAACAGGTTCTGAAATGACTGGCGATTACTTTGTTATTATAACATGCACGCTGGCGGATGTTTATTGAGATTTACCATCATCGCTAGTTGATGTGTGACACTCTAATCAGTAATACAAAACCTGATATTTTCTTTTGTCAGATAGGTATGAATTGATTTTTATTAGTGTGTGTGTGTGTGTGTGTGTGTGTGTGTGTGTGTGTGTGTGTCAGCAGGAACGTGATAAGAATTAATTACCAATCTCACCTCAACTATAATCTCTCTCTCTCTCTCTCTCTCTCTCTCTCTCTCTCTCTCTCTCTCAACATGAAAATTATTAGTCCACTAGGAAGAAATTATTCATTAGAAAAGAAAAAAATGGCATCAGAGGGAAAAAGTTAGAAGATACTGGCAATTTAAAACGGGAGCAAAATGAATAGTAGATAAAACAACTGCACTTGTAAACCTTTCGCTATCTGTCACTGGTATACAAATGTAATATAAATAAGTACTGCGTCATAATAATAGTAAAATAAATATGATAAATTGTGGAATTAATCGAAAATACATGAACTAGAAAGTATTGTCTCTTTTATTTTCAGTACAATATTAACTAAGTTTATCTACCATTTTATTAGTCTGTAGTCTTTTTCAGCATCACTATATCAAATATCTGTTATTTCTGCTCATCGTCTCTAATACATGATGCCTATATTACTGTTACCTCAGCTCAAACCCAACTGAAAGAATGTTTGAAGGACAAGAATGTGTGAGGAAGGAAAACTATCTGAGGAAAAGGGGCTGTGGCAAAAATTATAGGTAACGGTTAATAGGATAAATCAATATATACATAGTTATTATATGAAACTTCATACTGACGGATAAAGTGGTGAAAAAACAGCTAATGACGTTAATATGTGACTATTGACTTATTCGTACGGTAAGTCGGCAACTAAAGAATTCTTGCTAATGTGGTATAAGTAGAGAGGAGCCGTGTGGTTGACTCAGAGCTACGTCAGGATGGTGAGCGATCATTTGCGTAAGTTCATTCATCTAACATGGGTGAAATATAGTCTGCTGAATATTTCTTTCCAATAACTGACATTCTTGTATTCCCTGTGAAATCTACATCATGAGTGGTGACGATGGATTTATATTATCCTTTACACTAACCGTAATACCTGCTTAAGACGAACCTATTTGAAATAAAATCATATAGAATTATGGTATCGTCAGTCTGCGGTGTTATCTAAGGTTTCCAGATAATGTACTTTAGAGTAAACTATTTTAGACCATAAGCACTGAACTGTTTTCATGGTTTTATAAGACAACGTAATTCTATCAACAGATCCATTTCCCTCTAATATTTCGTTGAACAGCCGTAAAGCAACCGTGAAGAAATCATGCACCACTCTGATAAGGCAACAGGATGCAGGCTCCAGTCCCCCCTCCCCGCGCCTGTCTCTTCTTGCTCCCTGTGTGGACGTGTAGCATTCTCGTTTCGTCACTGCCTCTGTATTCTTGTCTAAAACGTATCAGATGTGTTCTCAGTTTTTGCATAGTGTCTTTATCAGCAGTACTGGCCAGATAGTGCAGTGCTAGACCGAGAGATCTCCACGTCAATAGCACTAATATCAAGATAATACATTCGAAGTAAGAAAAGAGCCTGACCTAGCAGGTAAGTTGGGAGGCTGGAGTCACTTTTGAATGTCATTTCACTTACGCACATACGCTCTTGTGTCTTAAACCAAGGAAAATAATTGTATTCACACTTTCTTAGTTGCTACGGATTTTCAAGATTAATATCCGTAAAGATGCAAATGATCCAGGAAGTGGAAGTTATACCGTAATAATATAATCAACCTTATCACTTCTCAATATCCAAATTATCATCCCAATCCACATTTCAAGGGCAAAGTTGCACCGCCACAAACGTTTCGATGATACAGAAATTACAGATCATCGCCTCAAACACTTTCAGGCAACACACCATCGCCAGAATCACTTCCAAGACTATGTATCACCACCACAACACTTCCAAGCTAAATTACCGCCACAAACACTTCCAGAGACATATCACTGCGATAAACACTATCATGACCATGTATCACCGCCACAAACTATCAGGACCATTTATCACCGTCACAGACACTTCCAGGACCATGTATCACCGCCACTATCACTTCCAGAGCCATGTATCCGCCACAAACTATCAGGACCATGTATCACCGCTACAAACATTTCCAGGGCCATGTATTACCGCCATAAACACTTTCAGGGCATTGTATCACCGCCACAAACGCTTCCAGGGCCATGTATCACCACTAAACACTTCCAGGACCATGTATCACCGCCGTAAACACTATCTAGATAGACCATGTATCACCACCACAAACACTTCCAAGACCATGTATCACCGCCACACACTATCAGGACTATGTATCACCGCCATAAACACTTCCACGACCACGTATCATCGCCACAAACACTTCCAGGACCATGTATCACCGCCGTAAACACTCTCTAGACCATGTATCACCACCACAAACACTTCCAAGACCATGTATCACCGACACAAACTATCAGGACTATGTATCACTGCCTTAAACACTTCCACGACCATGTATCACCACCACAAACACTTCCTGGGCCATGTATCACCGTCACAAACACTTCCAAGACCATGTATCACCGCCACACTATCAGGACTATGTATCACCGCCATAAACACTTCCACGACCACGTATCCGCCACAAACGCTTCCAGGACCATGTATCACCGCCGTAAACACTATCTGGACCATGTATCACCACCACAAACACTTCCAAGACCATGTATCACCGCCACACACTATCAGGACTATGTATCACCGCCATAAACACTTCCACGACCACGTATCATCGCCACAAACACTTCCAGGACCATGTATCACCGCCGTAAACACTATCTGGAGCATGTATCACCACCACAAACACTTCCAAGACCATGTATCACCGACACAAACTATCAGGACTATGTATCACCGCCTTAAACACTTCCACGACCATGTATCACCACCACAAACACTTCCTGGGCCATGTATCACCGTCACAAACACTTCCAAGACCATGTATCACCGCCACACACTATCAGGACTATGTATCACCGCCATAAACACTTCCACGACCACGTATCATCGCCACAAACAGTTCCAGGACCATGTATCACCGCCGTAAACACTATCTGGACCATGTATCACCACCACAAACACTTCCAAGACCATGTATCACCGCCACAAACTATCAGGACCATGTATCACCGCCACAAACACTTCCACGACCATGTATCACCACCACAAACTTCCTGGGCCATGTATCACTGCCAGAAACACTATCTGGACCATGTATCACCGTCACAAACACTTCCAAGGCCATGTATCACCGCCACACACTATCAGGACTATGTATCACCTCCATAAACATTTCCACGACCATGTATCATCGCCACAAACACTTCCAGGACCATATATCACCACCGTAAACACTATCTGGACCATGTATCACCACCACAAACACTTCCAAGACCATGTATCACCGCCACAAACTATCAGGACTATGCATCACCGCCTTAAACACTTCCACGATCATGTATCACCACCACAAACACTTCCTGGGCCATGTATTACCGTCACAAACACTTCCAAGGCCATGTATCACCGCCACAAACTATCAGGACCATATATCACCGCCATAAACATTTCCACGACCATGTATCATCGCCACAAACACTTCCAGGACCATGTATCACAGTCATAAACACTATCAGGACCATGTATCACCACCACAAACACTTCCAAGACCATGTATCACCGCCACACACTATCAGGACCATGTATCACCGCCACAAACACTATCAGGACCATGTATCACCGTCATAAACACTATCAGGACCATGTATCACCACCACAAACACTTCCAGGGCCATATATCACCACCACAAACACTTCCAGGACCATGTATCACCGCCACAAACACTATCAAGACCATGTATCACCACCACAAACACTTCCAGGGCCATATATCACCACCACAAACACTTCCAGGACCATGTATCACCACCACAAACATTTCCAGGGCATAGTATCAGTATGACAAACACATAGAAGTCTAGACTAAACATTTATCACATGATATATGAACAACGTGACTTAGTTGTGTATTAATTTTTATACTTATTGTGTATAGTAGTTGTAGCAGAAGTAGTAGTAGTAGTAGTAGTAGAGACTTTGCACCATGCAGCCTTGCAGTTACCACCCTGCATTATTACGTTTGTGCATTGCAGTACACTATGGGAAAGAAAAATAAGAACAAGAATAAGAATGGCTCTGGTTCATTGAGTCCCTACAATCAGCAAAGAGAGAGGGGTGGTTTGGAAGGGGCAAGTGCTGCCGTCACGCACTCTAGTGACTCGACCATCACCATGTGAGTACCGACAAGGTTGCTGTTGTTTTTTGTTCACAAATGTGGAACCTTGCATGAATATGAATATTAATTTATTCATTCGTTTATTCCATATTCCCTCAGGATGGAGTGTGAAATCTGCAAGGAGGAATATGACGCGAATATCCGTAAGCCGCGGAATCTGCTTTGTGGGCATAGTTTCTGTTCCTCCTGTTGTAAGTTACTGATTAACCACAGGAGCATCAGTTGTCCCAAATGTCGCAAGGAAACTCCAGCAAATGATGTAGAAACATTAGCGGTAAACTTCCCTGTGTTAAATATGATAGCAAGTCCTGCTGTCAACAATGCAGCGCCAAGTCCGTCCAAATATTCATCCCCTAAGGACATGTCACCACATGGAGGGAAGTGTTTGGAGGCTCAGGTAGAGATAGCTATGCATTGTGCTCACTGTAACCTATGGCTGTGTAAAGACTGTAGCCGTATCGATCATAGACACCCAGAGTGTCTCCTCATGCCTTACCAGGACACGCTGAGGGAAATGAAGCAGGCTAACGCAGCTAAGGTCAAGTCTATTGAAAACTCTTTGGAAGAATTTTCACGTGAATCAAAGCTGTACGATACCAAGTTGAAGTCCTGTGCCTCCCTCATTGAAATGGCCCTCGACTGCATCAAGAAGGAGCAAACGCACCTGGCGGGACTTAGAGACCATAGTCAGAAAATGGAGCGAGATCTACGTGACCTCCGCTCAGAGAATTTCTCTCCTGTTTTGGAGGAAGCTTTGTCTTTCCTTAAGGGAATGGAGATGGCGAACAGCGTGATGCAGAATTGGACGACTAATGCCTTCGCCATATTGAAGGGGGATCAGGTATTCAGTTTGTCCAAGGTGTGTATATATTAGTTGTGTTAATCGAATATTATTGCGTTAATTTCGCATAACTGATGGATACTATGTGCTGTAATTAAACCAGTAGACCTAGAAATAGAGACAGTAGACCAAAGAATAGTATATTGTATGTAATAATCATGTAGAACCCAAATGAAATAACAGTAATGCTGTCATATACGTATATAATACCGTTGGTTTTCACTATGTGTTACTAGCGTGTTACCTGCAATGTACATTCAGTATTTCGTGACAAATGGTGAAATATTGCTCGCTTAGAAGTATTTTTTTTTCTCTCTTCCTCTGCACA
The DNA here is from genome assembly GCF_017591435.1 of Portunus trituberculatus. Taxonomy (NCBI): domain Eukaryota; kingdom Metazoa; phylum Arthropoda; class Malacostraca; order Decapoda; family Portunidae; genus Portunus; species Portunus trituberculatus. The sequence continues at coordinate 20,446,199 of NC_059272.1, read as the reverse complement.
GATACTTTTGCAGACAGCAGTACAGATGCACATGCAACAGAACAACGGTAGGTTGGTGGCCGTTCACAACATTAAGGATGTTACTGTAACATTTCCGCTGGAGAAAGACGGAGGCCGCCTTCTAGTACACACCGGCTCCGCACAAAACGGACCACCTCAACCAGGCTGCAGGATGCTAAAGGTAAGACTGACTCGATCACAGATGCATATATATATATATATATATATATATATATATATATATATATATATATATATATATATATATATATATATATATATACATACATATATATATTGCGTATTTTATTTTATATTGTAAAAGGAATGATTGACAATTTGTGCACACAACGCAAGGTATTCATGAATGCATGAGTTACTTTAGAATGTCACTCATCCCATCTACCGTGTGTTTCCAGTTGGAGCACGTCAAGGCTTGCATCGATCCTTCACGCGCCCTAACCTTCTTGGAAATTAGCTTGAGAGGACAGGTATTGGGCAGAGTGTTTATACGTCTCCTGGGCTGCACCAAGCAATCCCGCTGCTTCTTGATGATGTGCATGGGTGAAATGGGAGCCAGTTTCCTCAACACTCGCTTCCATCGCCTGTGGTGGTCAGATCAGGCAGGGGAACACGTGTGGGTTGGAGACTACGACCACGGGAATGGTAGCGGAGGGACACTGCATCCTGATATCCTACACGAGATTAAGGAACTGCCGGAAAAGAAGACCCAAGTTCCCATCACGCAGGGGCTCGTGGCTGGGAGGTATGGGAAGTGTAACAGTTCAATATTCCGAGTGTACACAAGAAGCAGCGACACACTGGAAGAGGCTGCTTTTGGCCGTGTGGAGTATGGCCTTAATTTCTTGAAGGACGCTCTCCAGTGTAAGAAAAGCATAACTGAAATCATCATCTCCGCTTGTGGCGTTGTGATTGAGTCCTGACTGAGGTGCTATGGTATAAGTAGTATATACATGTTTAGTTGTGTGGTGACGAAAACGCAGCAGGCGCCATGCCAAGATTATGCATATACAGTTATACATACGTACTCATATTGTTCATACATCGGATGTGTACAAGTGGACTGACAGCGCTTGTAGTATAATGGTTTGTGGTTAATAGATATAAGGACGTTTTTTCCCTGCCGTTAACTTGTAGTTTCTCTCTCTCTCTCTCTCTCTTGTTAAGGCCTATAGCGCCTGTAGGCACACTTGAAGAGTGTATGGGAATCGCTGTACAGCCGCCCATTAGTGGGCGGCAGGCAATTTTATTTATAGTGGTACCCATATTAGGGCTCATATCACCCCGAAGCTCATCTTGGGTGTAACCACCTAGAACCTGGGTATCATGGTGACATGTAGGTAACTTTAAACCTGTACGTGGTGGGATTCGAACCTACGCGTGGACGTCTGCCCGATCCTATGCCCACCACCTTATCCACTACGCCACCGCCTCCCTATGTGATGTATATGAATGTGGGTTATTATGAAAACACTAGTGATGCCGTTTGTATGTTTTGCCAGAATTGTCACATGAAAATTATAATAGTAATGTTATGTATTGTTGACCACAAGACAAAAGGTTGACCAGTATACTAAAAGAAAACCAGATCATACTTTAAATAAAACAAAAATTTTCACAATCATGCATATGTTTCAAATAATGCCTTTTATGAAGTGATTGTCATACTTTATGCATAAGAGAATTATGTCGACTGGATGTTTGAGCCTATAGCAAATTGACCCTGTCAGAGTGCACTAGAGAACAGTCAGAAGACTACGGATACAATCTCTTGATTATTGAGGCAATACATCGCAGATATATATATATATATATATATATATATATATATATATATATATATATATATATATATATACTATATATGTTTTTTTTTATTTATTTATTTTTTTTTTCCTACATCCGGTTTCCCTTTTACATTAATGTGAGGGCTAGGACGGTGCCTCCTGATAGAGGAGTCAGGAGGACTTTGGTTTTGGCATTTGGGAACCGTTACCCGAGTGGATGCCTTCCACTATATATATATATATATATATATATATATATATATATATATATATATATATATATATATATATATATATATATATATATATATATATATATATATATATATATATATATATATATATATATATATATATATATATATATATATATATATATATATATATATATATATATATATATATATATATATATATATATATATATATATATATATATATATATATATATATATATATATATATATATATATATATATATATATATATATATATATATATATATATATATATATATATATATATATATATATATATATATATATATATATATATATATATATATATATATATATATGGGTTCATAAAGATAATCAAACTGTCATTAAAAAAAAAATGGTGTAGGGCACACCACTTGTTAACGGTAGACAGTACGTACAGTTATTCTCAACTGTCTCGTTTCTTTATAAAATTATGGTCGGTTTTTTTTTTTTTTTTTTTTTTTTTTACGCAGCCGATCCCTCTTTTTCAATTTTTCTTTTTATACTCTCCCATATATTTCTAGAGAGTGTAAAGCTGCCTCATCCATTCTGAGACTCATCCGGTACCGTGTATTCGTGAAAGCCCAATCGAGAGAGTTACGGAAACTCCAAACTTAAAGGAGTTAAAATAAACTAACGAAGAACATTGTATACTTTTATCCACTTTAGTGAGCCAGGTATGTATTATTCTCTACTGGAGGCAAATGTAAAATATTATACATATCTACTATATGTGCAATACTCTAGCAGTCGGGAGGGAGGGAACAGCTGCAAGTAATACTAACTGTACCAATTTCTAGCTCTATGTAGGCCAGTGGTTCCAAAACTTTCCCTGAGCGAGTAGCCTACCACTTGGAGGTCCCGTTCAATCCCCGCGTATCCTGCTAAAAAAAAAAAAAAAATGAAGTTCAGAAGCAGAACACAAATGAACTAATAACAAAGAACACAACTCAATTTTATTCATCTGTTTCTTCTCCACCAGCTGATCGATTCTAAATGATCTTGTGTAAGGAGGCAATAATCACTTTTCTGAGAAATGACAACCTAATTCAACTAAAAATCGCAAATGATCTCTCAAGTGCTCCCTCCGTATGGAGTACCACCAGGAAGACCTTCGCGTACAGGTTGGCAACCTCTGTTGTAGGCCAGGTGAGAGTGTACGTTCTTAAAACATTGTAATTTGAAATATGAACAGCATGTCAGATAAGATTTATTAATAAACTTTTTTCATCATAAAAGGCTCACAACTGAGAAAGCCCGCCAAACATTTATCCTGTCTAGGGAAATTATACTAGATTCTCCCTAGATTTAATAAGTCTACGCAACTTACTTAGGGTAAATCTCAACGTTGCGTAGTATGTTTGCTCAGTCTTTCAGAAATAAGCAAGTGAGCTTACCCGTGCGATATGTATAACCTACTGTAGATTTTAGTAAAATCAGTGTACCAGTTGAATGACAACACTGTAACAGGGTCGGAATTGTGGAGATGATCGAGGAACCACGCTAGGGAAGATTTTCTTTGGCTTCGCCGTGAACCGCAGAAATAATTTCGGTACATTGATACTACTCTTTCTCCTTTTTCTTCTTAAAGAGTCAAGAGGTGTGTCCAAGGGCACAAAAAAATATACTACTTCCAAATAGATCATAGGAGGAGGCTCCAAACAGTTGGCATTTTGGAGATACCTATATATAATTGATAATGATCGATACTCATCTTTTCAAACTGATCTAAAAAATGGTGGGTAGCTCAGCCTAGAGCTTATCCACAAACAAACGAGATGAACGAGTAAACCTAGGTACAGATCAAGCCAGGCTGGCATTATAGCATTGGAAAGTTAAAATTTGTCGGGGCAATTCTGAAAGTTATGTTCCTGCGGTCTGCCTGATATATATATATATATATATATATATATATATATATATATATATATATATATATATATATATATATATATATATATATATATCCAGGGTTGAAAACGCCTCAGATATCTGATATACTGATCGGATCTGACGACACTAGGAATCAAGGATCGAGATAAGATAAGCTGGAAAGTGCACTGCAACTTGTTCAAATTTAATAGAAACGAAAGCGACTTTGCTAGGGAAGTTTTCACCGAGAGTATTCCCTGTACAGCACACACACACACACACACACACACACACATCGGTCTTTGAGCTCTGAGCTCGCTCCGTAATGGGGAAGACTGACTGGGTGACCAGCAGACGACCAAGTTGAATACACACACACACACACTCTCTCTCTCTCTCTCTCTCTCTCTCTCTCTCTCTCTCTCTCATTTTTGTTGTGGGGAGACTGGGAGAGGTCTAACCTAGGTTAGGGTATAGGTTGGTTTGGTTAGGTAAATTAATTTCCAAAGCAATGGTCTATTATTTTACTTATTTATTTACTTATTTATTTATTATTTATTTATTTATTTATTTAGTATTTTAAAATCATACTAAGTACTGATGTTTTACTACTTTTACGCCATACTTTTCCTTATCTTAAGTTCATAGCCTTGTCCACTAGTGAGGCAAATCGTCACTTGGCAATGAAAGAAAGCTGTCAGATTTACTCTAATAAGATTATTATAGGTGATCGACTCTCTTGTTTGCACAACGACTAAAAACGTGTGGTTGAATTTACTTTTTTTCTTCCTTTTTTTTCAAATTGGATTACATATATCATATTCAGTAACTGAGAGTAATCAATCAGTCTGAACCAGGCTGCTAGGAGTGTGCACCTCACTGGATGCGCTACTGCAGAGAGGAGCCGAGTTACAAGCTGCTGGTGGGATTCGCCACTGCTTTCTCTTTCTCTTTCTGTGTGACTGACGAAGGCGATCGGCTACACACACACACACACACACACACACACACACACACACATAGAGAGAGAGAGAGAGAGAGAGAGAGAGAGAGAGAGAGAGAGAGAGAGAGCTATAGATATGTAATAACAATATGCAATAGTTATTCCAGTCTCATTATTTACAGCGAACCTTAACTTGTTTATATATGACAACCAAAACTTCCATTCCTTTGGTACTCACATTTCACAGCTACAGATGGAAGATTATGGCGTTTTCTGACAATCCTGTGACCTCTTGTGTCCGTGATAAACGCTTAGTTTCTATCTATGACGCTTTTGAGGTGTGAAATAATGTATTATTTGGTTCTGCTCCTCCGCCTCAGTACGTAGCTACTTTACACCATATCCAGCCAGAATTTGTCTCCAATATGATTGATTGAATTTATACAATAATATGTTAATCCAGCTTATTTCACACACATAACGCTTATAAATAAAACTAATTATTGCAATATAAATGATGCCACAAAAAACATATCCAACTAGGATTTTTTACAGTCTTCGTCAAGCATTTAGTATGGATCAAACAATAATCTGTATTGGAAAGTGCAATATATATATATATATATATATATATATATATATATATATATATATATATATATATATATATATATATATATATATAAACATGGTAATTAAGATACTTGCCAGAAGGAAATTTCCACCGCCTTTACACTTTTTCGTGGAGTGCGCCTTTCTCTTTTCGCTATAATATAGCTAGTGTTTTTTTTTTTTTTTTTCTAGCTAGGTAGCTTTCTTTTGGTGCGTAAAACCTACAGTAGTTTTTTTTTTTCTTCTTCTTTTTATGGAATAACTACTTTTTTCAGTACCTATCGTTAGAATGGTGTTTTAGCTACTGGTAGATAAATTATACGTACCTACCCACGGTAGATAAGACAAGTTGATTTATTCATTTTTTTCACTTATATCATCCTTAACGGATAAGTGTTTTAAATTTATTATATTCTTTAAATTAGTCAATGATGAAGACCGGATTTCATAAGTAAATAATGTGCTAAGAATGCTGTTCTATTTTCTTTATCGATAATAAAATCGTTGCTTCTTGAAATGAACATTTATCAAGTGTGTGCATTCAACTGTACCTTCCTACTCGGGTAGGTAGGTACAGTACGTACCTAAAAGTAGGTAGGTACAGTACGTATGGGTAGAGGTAGGTATCTATGGGTACAGGACACGTGTGAGGTTGAGATATTCATTTACTTACTTTTGTTTATTTATTTATTTTTTACAAGGCTTTCTTTGCTAGTTCTTTTTTTTCGATAATTTTAGTTGTTTATTAATCAAACAAATGTTTAATAAGTTGGAACATACGATGTAAGAAACACGTACGTGAAGGCATGCAAATACTTAGCTAGGGTAGTTTCTTTCAGCAGGAATCCTTGTTAGGGAAGTTTTGACGGTGAGTGTGGCTTCAGTCGAGTCGAGTTGCTCCCTAGTAGTTGAAAGTGTTCCCAGTCACCAGTGTCAGTCTACCGCCCATGTGAGGGACGTGTGGGGACCTCACCATGCTTCCCACTACGCACGAAACCCTGAGTTCCTTGCAGTTTTCCAAGGTAAGCAGTATGCATGATTTACCAGAAGTATCAAGCGAACGAAAGAAGTGCAGGAGGAAGAGGAATTTGAGTGGGGAAGAGTGAATGTCGGTGAAGCGAGGCAGGGAGAGGGAACGTGGGAGGCCATCTGCTGCTGCTGGCCGCCCTTCCCTCCCTAGCCTTTCACAACACACGATTCATAACTTTGGCTAGCCGTGTTTGCTTCGCCATTCATGATTAATAGTAGTATGCACTGGCATGATGGAATAGAGAATATGTGTTTTACTATTGCTCTCGTCAACTTTATTTGTGCTGTTATATATATATATATATATATATATATATATATATATATATATATATATATATATATATATATATATATACCAATATAGCAGCACATGATTCATTATTCGCTCCCTTCTTCACTCTGCGATTCATATTCAACGGTTTTAGGAAAAGGATGGATGGTCTTAGCACTACTACTATTTTTACTACTGCTGCATCAACAACTACAACCAATGAATCATAACTCGTGTATTAGCTCTCCTATGCCTTTTTATGGATGTTCGTGTCATCACTACTGATACTGCCTCCCAGGTCCAAACCTCTTCAGTTATTCCATATCCATAACTTGCCTTGCATTTTCCACCCATTATCGTGTTATCATGAGTAGTAATGTTTTGTTCCTAAGAAAATAGGTGGGTATATGTTCTCTGGTGTGGCTGGAGTCATTTATAATATTATCTTGATTAGTGATGGCATTTTTCTCCAGTGAGTTGATGAATGTGCTTGTCTGTGGTATTATCAGGATAAGTGGCTGGAGTTGTTATTGTGTTATCTTGAATGTGAAAGAGGGGATGGCTGGCTTCCTGTGCCCATCTTCTGCTGTTGGTGGCTAGGGATTTGTGAACCAGTTATTTAATGTCTGCTATCCTTCAGTGATGCTTTTTTTTTTTTTTTTTTTTTTTTTTTTTTCCCCTCTCTCTCTCTCCAGTCAGTGAACATGGTTTTGTGTATGTTGATAGAATCTGCTTTTACTTTGGAGTTCAAGCTGTGGGAACATTAACTTTTAGCTTAATTTGTTGAAAAAATTGTTACAGCACCAAGTGGGTTATTCTTATTTGTTTAAAACTCACTAATTTCAATAATTGTAGAAAAACTGGAAGAAAGTTGTAGGATAATGCTGTAATTGAAAAGTTAGGAAATGTTGCAATACTAGGATAAGTTTATTTTCCAAGAATCAAAATGTTCTCAGGCTTGTACTTCCCATTTTTCTTCAGTCTTCTATTCCTGTCCTGACCTTTTTTGTCCCCTTGTCACCCTCAGTTCCTGCCGGAGTATCTTGAATATGCCGAGCGTATCCGCAAGACTCTTTACTATGGGCGGCTGCCATCCACTGACCGCCCATCTTTACCCTTCACAAGTGAGTACATTATTACTTAGTGTATCTCAATAATTCTTTCAGTCTACCATTGATTGATATTTTTCAAACTAAACTTGAACCTAATACTTTTCTTGCATTCTTTCATGTCATCGATATTTTGTCTTAGAGGTAATTGTTTTTCATTATTTATAAGTTAACCCTTAAGAGGTCAACCACGTACATGTACGTGGAGTCTTTGTTTACTATCTGTGGTCAATCACGTACAAGTACGTTCGCCCCTTTCTCGGTTTCCATGCGTTTGAAATTCCCTCCAGCTTCAAGATTTATATTCTTTGAAGTGTCTAGCATATATCAGCACAGTTTCCCGTCATTCTGACATGGATTAGTCATCCCCCTCCCCCACCCCTCCCTACCGCATTAGCGTGACCCCAAAAAAACGGAGCGACATTTGGTATTACTGTCATGAATGTGATGTAGCTCTATGCATTGAGCCTTGTTTTGAAGAATATCACACCCTGCTGCAATACTAAAAGCTTAGATACTGAAAGAAAAAATAATAAACAATATTTTGTGGTAAACTGAGCAAATTATTTTTTACATTATATTTACAGTATTTACAAATATTTTTTTGTATTTTTCATTTCATAAAACATGGGTTAATTTATGAATATGTAACCATCATACACATATCTCGTAGGAGAAAAATATTGATAAAACGATTAAAAAAGTCTCATTCAGAAGTTGTACGTCTGGCAGCATCACTAAGCGAGGTAAATTTAAAGCTCCAGGTGGACATTAAAAATGGCAATTTCGAACTTTAATTCTTATTTTTACTTTTCTATGCCCATTTTGAGTTTTATGGAATAAAAAAAGAAAGTGGAATTTTTGGTGACCTGGATGAGTATTCAGAGGTAAATCAGTGCTGACCTCTTACGGGTTAATGAAGATTCTCCTGACACTTGTTCTTTTTCCGTTATTTAGATGTTTTGTTGACATTTTATGATATTTTGTAGTTAACTGATTTATGGTTTAGGTATTTCTCATATTGATCTCTTTTCAAACATTGTAGGCATGTCGGTTGAAAAGTTCAGTGAGATATGCCGCCAAGATGGACTAGAGAAGCTGGACACACGCTATGCTTCTTCAGTGTGTTATGATGCATGTGTCACCCGTGCTCCCTCATTGTGGCATTGCTCTACCTGGACCGTCTACGCACTCAGAACCCTGATTACCTGGCCAACACCTCTCCCTCACAGGTGTTTTTAGTGGCAACGGTGAGTTCCACCTCACAGATTTTTTTTTTTTTTTTTTTTTTTTTCTCCCCAACTAGGAATATTGTAACTTAATGTGTAATTCAGCCATTCTTTACAGTTATAATACAGGAGAAATTAGCACAATTTTTTTTTATTTCTTGTTGCTGGAAATAACAACATTTAGCCATGGTTTTCCTCTTAGCTCATGTTTATAGCAACTTTTCTTACATTGTAAAATAAGAACACTGATAAAGATCACAATATATGATATAAGCAAAAACAGTTGAAAGCTTCATAAGAATGCTAATCCAAGATCATGTTAATTGCTATGTTCCTGACTGTGCCATATTCCTCAGATGGTTGCCAGCAAGTACCTGTATGATGATGGTGAGGAAGATGAGGTGTTTAATGACGAGTGGGCCACCTCTGCTGCCTTGTCCCTGACCGACCTCAATCAGGCAGAGCGAGAGTTTCTTATTGCTATTGTGAGTCCATGTTACTACCTGGAACATGGTTGACAGATGTGACTTGGAAGGGTGGAGGGATTCAACTTTGGTCATTAGCAATCTTCCCATTATTGACTTTTCATTCATTACTACAGAGAACATGCCTAAATTGTTGCTTAGAATGCCAGAGGGATTCATCTTCAGTTGTTATTTACGATTTTATTATTATTTTTTGTATCTTTATTTATTTATTTATTCTATTTATTTATTTATTTATTATTATTATTATTTTTTTTATAAGATATTGGCATCTTTCTTTCATATAGTGCTATTACTTATATGTTCACTAAATGATTTCTTCTACTCTATCTTAGGACTGGAACCTCTTCGTTGATGCTGATGCTTTCCTGAGTGTGTTTGAACGGGTAGAAGCTGAGGTGTCCTGGCGTGAAGGCGTGAAGAGAGGATACTTCACCTACACAGATTTGCTCTCCCTCACCCAGACTCTGCCTTCATCCACTTGCACCACTGTTTTGAATCTGGTGAGAACCTCTTGCGTTTGTTTGAAATTCATGAATTGGTGAGAAGGAAAGGTGGTAGCATAATGGTATTATGCATCCTCTAACTCTTCACTTATAGGTCTTCCTCAAAGAAAGCCTATAGTAAAGACATCAGAGCATAGTACTCCTACTTCTACCTGAGTTTCTTTATATATCTTTCTCGTTCATTTGCCTCCTGTTTTGTTCAGTGTGAATTGTAGTATTAAGAAGGGAATTATGACAATTTTAGGACATAGTGATCATGTCAGTACATATCTTATTTCCATGAGAGTATTTTGACATGATTTGCCATCTAGTTAATTTGTAGTCATAAAATGAGTTTTAGTAGTGACTAATAATACATGAAGGATTATTCAATACTGAGTAGCTATAACTGAAGTTGCACTTAGGCGTTCAGGTTATATTCACTATATCTTCTAATTATTCATTTTGTTTCAGTTGAACCAAGTATTGGCTGTTTGTATTGTTGGCTACACAGCTGCAATGGTGAGTGTGGTTGCTGGCACTGTCTTGGCGCAGGAATGCAGTCAACAGATCAACACAATGATGCAACACCTCACCTCCATTGATGCTACCTCAGTGCCCAACAACACTCTTGCACCTTGCCCTGAGGAGCCCATGGCAGAGTCTCTCCCCAGCTTAATTGTTGACTCCCTCCACTCCTTGGCAGGTCTGGGGCAAATGTTTATTGTCACAAGAATGCATCAAGTTGTTTTTAAAGAGTTATTTGTCACAGAGATTGATCTGAAGATAATTTTGGTTCCCCTGAAGACCCTAGGAAACTTCTTTCCTCCAGTGTATTTCCTATTACTCATTCAATATGTCTAGTTTCATTCAATTATTGTTAAACTACTATCTTTTATCAGTTTCTATTCCTTGTTAAGATTGTATCTCTTGGTTTTACTTAAAATGATATCCTATCTCCATCTTTCCTTCTCACTAAGTACATAAGTTGGATATCAGAATGGTACTATTATCCCTATCCTTCTTTGCAGATGCCAATGAGAGCCTTGTGCAGGACAGTGATAACAGTATTCCAAACCTTCCTGGCCTACCTTCTCGTGCCCTCACCACCCTCACTACCTCCATCCTGTTGGCCATGTCTTCCCCCAGCAGCACCCTTGAGCCTCATCACTGGAAGGGCCGGTCACATCATCCATCTCTCCAGGGTCAAGTCAGGCAGGAGAGACATTCCATGGAGCCTGGGGAAGAGGGGGAGGAGGTGGAGTGTGACCCTACAGACATACATTTGCCCTTCACCACTGGATCGTACTGGCTTCCTTCAAGCTATATCAGCAAATCAGGCCATGTTATGAGTCATTTCTCCCTGGACTCCATCAACTTTGACCTTGGACTGAAAGATGAACTCATCAGTGGACAGAAGGAAGACTGGGTGTACTCCAATCCTTGGGTCATTCCATGGCTGTCATGGCATGGTGCTCCAGTGTACAGCATGATTCAGAACTTCTCAGGAATTGGGGCTCCAAACCTGCAAAGCTACAAGAGGAATGAGATCAGTTGGGTGGATCGATTGGCCGTGATGTCTACCTCACTGATTGATCTGGTAGCAGAACTGACTCCTGGCACAATTAGCTTGTCATTGCCCCAAACACCCATGCTTTCTGCTGCTGCTGCTTCTATGGCTCAGTCTGGTCCAGAACCTGTGCCTTGGGTGATGTAATATCCTGGAAAGATTCTAGGATGCCAAGTGGACAGTTGTTAGTAAGAGCTCCAAGATACATTATAATAGTAACCAGTAACCTTGTCACAGCACAAAGACTTATCTTTGTGAATGTTTTATGGCTTCTGAGGTAGATGGGATACTTTGTTGGCTGAAACTTTTGTATGATGATGATGATATAGATTTGTCTCAAAACTCAGTATTGTAAGGTTTCTCCAAGCTGTGTTTTACCAGCACAGCTTGGTGGGCTTCTTGGGATGCTGTTTTATTGCCTCAGTGTGCCCTTCTGTCTGGTTGTTCATATTCTCAGTTCTGTTAATGTTATCATTTGGAGGAATATATTTGTTATTATGTATGTGAGCAATTTGTGATAATTATGCAAGATGGTGTTTATTGATCTTTAAAGAAATAGAATACTGGTGAAACACACATTTCATTAATCATGTATATATAGGTGTACTGAATGCAGTCCTGAGGTGATATGTAATGTTTTAGTTACTGACGATAGATTTAACAATGTTAGATAATTACTCTTCCATATGTTCATCACATACCAGCTGCTGTTAACAAAATAATTGTAGAGATTAGTAGGTTCAGTGCAACATTGCTGATCTGACTGCTTGTTGGATTGATGATTGGACTCCCATCTACCTAAATAAAGAGGCCTATAGTGATATGCAAGTGATAATAAAAGATGCACGATTATTTGTTACCTAAAAGAAGGTTACTAGGTGCTCGCAAAGACAGGGATGATGCATCCTTGGACTCCTGCTGCAGGCAGTCTTGCTTGGTTGTAAGATGAGCATGCCTAGAGGAGGCATATTAGTTGGACCTTCAGGAAATACAATTCTAGAGGAAGTTAGCATTTTAGGATCATACTGAATATATCAATGTTCTTTACCTATTGATGTATTTTGAATAACAAAAGTATTTAGTTACACATGAGTAACCATTTTTGTGAGCTACAAAAATGCTAATAAAGTAATTACCATGTACATTTTTTTCAATATTTTGTCTTTTGTGTACTACTAATGGAGTCTCTCTCTCTCTCTCTCTCTCTCAAAAGAATATAGGAAACTAAGGAAAACTACATGAACACATGAAACTTCTATCAGGAAACATACCCGCCTGTTTCCGTCTATCATTTTCATCTATATAATCATATAATGACTCAGATCCAAAGCCCTGAGTACGGAGTCTTCCATTATCTCCCACTATTTAAGAACCATCTTCATATATATGTTTCTTTCTATTAACTAGTCAAGTTTGAACCCTTTATTTCTTGTCTTATTTTGATTGCTGACCCTGAAGATTTTTCTCTTGTCACCTTTGTTATATTTCTTATATATATATATATATATATATATATATATATATATATATATATATATATATATATATATATATATATATATATATATATATATATATATATGTGTGTGTGTGTGTGTGTGTTACGGTCTGGCAAATAAATGAATGAACAACTTGCTGTACCTCACGATAATCTGCAATGTCAGGCCCATTTCATCAAATCAGTGCAATTCAAAAATTAAGTAGCCCTATTATGGGCTAGTAATCCCTCAATCCAAACTAGACTGGTGAAGCGAATGAAACACACACGTGGAGTTACACACCTTCCCGCGAATCAGCGTTGCTGGGGCTTGCAGACGTGTTTCTGTAATCCGAAAAACTTCCGTGTTTGTCGCGTCAACACTGCGTCACTCACCATGAGCCTGCTATGTGAACAGTGAACACGAGCACGCAACGCAGTAACGAAGCAGGAAGTTCTAGTAAGTTTCTTTCGGGAAGCATACAGAAGCGAAAGCGGGGCAAGCAACGTCACGTGCATGGGACAAAAACTACGAGTATTGATAACAACAATAATAAATTAACAAAGTAAAGAGAAAAAAAAAATGTATGTACAGGTAATGCTTTACATTTATCTCGCATCTTGGAACAGATGAACCATTTAATTGTCTCAGGAAGAATACTACCCTCTAGCTATCATACGTCCTATTATGGCTTCTTGACTAACACTACTTAATGACTGATCCTTAACCAAGTTTCAGAAATCGCATTATCAAAGACCGTTTTTTTCTACACCTTCAGCATAGAGGTTTCAAGGGTATCTTTATCATCTTGTTGAATGTTGATAGTGTAACACAAATTTTACGTCACTTTATTACTTTTTTTTATATAATTAGCCATTTGAAAACGCCTTGCGAGGGCATTAAGAGTTTGAAATTATAAGATCAACATAATCTGTATTTCTTTTCATCGTTATTTTTTTGGCAACCCTTACACCACTATTATTTGTTATATCCTATTTGTGCATGCTTCATAAATATGATATATCTTTGAAGCGTGAACAAACAGGTGTGAACAAAAGGTGTCATATCATAAGACGTATCCATAGCGTGAAGTAAGTGTTGTATACTATAATAACACCTCTAGTTCATATCAGACTACAGCTGTTAAGCTCGTTGTTTGAAGTCTATACATCTCTATTCATAGTTTCGAGGTAAAGGCATACTTGCATTTTTTGTCCACACATGAATATTTAGATTTTACAAAGTGAAATGGGATTAAAAGCATCCACTACAAGCAACATATTCAATCTGTCTTTTTCATCCAAGTCATCCATTTGTTCACCGTCAAGTTAAGCTCGCCTCACGAGGCAGCGGTAGCCCCTCAAGTGCGTCCAGGTGAGGGGGCTTCTCGCGGTGCCTCCTTGACCTTCACGATAAAGTAACCAGATTTCAAGCTAAGTGAAAATGCAAAAAAGATTGAATTTGATCCCCACCCAATTCCCCCCCCCCCTACAACCCCGGTCTCTCTCTCTCTCTCTCTCTCTCTCTCTCTCTCGAGAGAGAGAGAGAGAGAGAGAAACAGTGTAGTCAAGTGGGAACTTTCAATTGAAAGGTTATAGGAGCGCACATTTCGGAACTGTGGTATGATAGTTGAAATAGGGATGTAATACACAGACTGCCACGTGCATGTAGGCCTTCAAGGTTTCTTCCAGTTTCCCTCTTGTTGGTAATTTATTTCTCCTCTACGTAGGTCTTCCCGCACGTGTGCCTCAGAACAGGAAGAACCCGAGTTCCGTCTAACACTGAGTTTGTCTCCTATAGTGAAACAAAGACGAATGCCCAAGAGACAAGCTTATTGTTATCACACACCTTTTATTTATTTATTTATTTTTTTTTTTTTTTACTCTATCATCATTGATATGAGCGGAATTTTTTTTCTCTTTAATGTGTGTGTGTGTGTGTGTGTGTGTGTGTGTGTGTGTGTGTGTGTGTAGTATATATATATATATATATATATATATATATATATATATATATATATATATATATATATATATATATATATATATATATATATATACTCAAAGTGCACAAGAATTAATTTGCTTCTCTATCTTTTCAATGCATTCATCATAAAACAAACTACTGGTTCAGGATACGATTGACGGATTTCGAATATGATTGATTTGATAAAATAATTATCTTGTACTCTCAGATGGCTTGGTCTGTCAGTGCGACTATTTAGTTTTTTTTTTTTTTTTTTAAGATGATGTATATTTATTTGAATTTTCAAGAGTGTTTTTCCATTGGTATTGCAAGCCCAGTGTGAAAATATGACTCGATTGATGGAAACACATCAATCCAACAAGGAATTATAAAAATGTAGACAGGATGATGCCAAAGCGTTCGAGACTGCTAAGGAATATGCCATTGTGTTAACACGATCCAAAGGACAGGAGAGTTCTATATGCGTACTTGGCATAATCGTTTTAGCCTTTCTGAACCTTTCGGGAACTATGCTCTGCTATCCTCTTTTCCTTCATTATGCAGGCGAGATCGAGTTTACTTACTTCTCTCTTACGATGAGATGATCGACTTAATTTGTTGCGTTTGAATCATAACTATTATGATTGAAAATCGAGTCACTTCCACTGTGAGTTACTTTTCTTTTTTTGTCTCTCGATTACATTGCCCTGATCCGCTAAGAATCTATCACTTGTCATGTTCAGTTTGTTAGGTGACTGTCGAGATTGTCAACAGATCATAGAACTCAAGACTGAAGGGAAATGCCAAACATTGGAAGTTAGTACTGTTTACTCAACTTAAGTATAAACTAACTTCTTTACAGTCTCCTCAGAAACGTCCACACAAACAAGTCCAACATTTAACCGGAGCGGATATGAGATAACCATGATTAACAGTGGGAGTGAAGTGGGTAGTCCCACATAAACAATTCTGCAGAATACCTATAAATCACAAAGCACAACTTTTCTCCTAATTGTATTGCTGATCTACGTATGTATCTAAAATGGCCCAAATGACATTTTTATTCTATTTTTGCTGATAAGTTTGTGTCCCATGTTCCGAAACGCTTTGATGTAATTCATGCATGGGCGACTCATTTCAAACACCTCAGAGACGATTAGAGATAATAGAAACGTTAATTTCTATAATCATATAGACAAAACTTACAGCGGCAGCATACTGTATAAAAGCAGCCGTAATAATGCAAGACGTAATAAAAAATCTAATAGTAAATAGTGTACTCTAAAAGTTGAGTATTGTACGGTAGCATGTAAATTAGCCGTATAAGCAATGTTGAAGTGAACTGTGTAATTACGTCACTCTATACTCACATCTCCTTTCCTATATCCACCCCTTACTAACATCTTATCAGTTTCACGACACACACACACACACACACACACACACACACACATATCCAGTTCTAAGTTAAATTGGTTGTTCCAGTTAAATAATTAATAAATGCAATATTATCGCCAATCTCCAGGTCTTGAAATAAGATTCTTAGTCTGATATTTAAGGAAAAAATATTTTCGATATTACAGCTATTAAAACAACAACAACAACAACAACTTCTATTACTACTAATACTACTGCTGGTGCTGGTGCTGGTGCTGGTGCTGCTGTAACGATCCGAACAGTAGATAATGCTACATGAAGCGTTCTGAACCCTCCTTGGATTTGATATCTATCTCGAGCGCGTGCCTTTAGTGTATCGCCGCTTTGTGGCAGCTTCGTTCCTGCTCGAGATGGAAGGCTCTGCCATTACCCAGGTGCCTTCTATACCAGCCACGTTTACATTTTGGTCAGTAACCCAGGCCGATATCCGTCCTCCCACCAATTATCGTACTTTAGAAGTATCCGTGCATTCTTAGGAAAAGTTAATGTAAAACTGTAATTGTAGAACCCTGGTGAAATGGCAGAAATAGACTAACATATGTTTTATTTTCACCAGAGAGGAAGAGATGTGGGGAGGAAAAACCCCTAGTGCCAAACATATGGTCTGAGATAGGTGTTAGAGTAGAGGTTTCACTCATTGATGAGGTCAATTTGACCCTCCTTGCGTAAACCCAGGTTGTGTTGGGAGTAGGTACACCAGGTAGGGTTGTTAGGTTAGTGGGATATTTCGTTGTGAGAGCGTGCTGTAGGGTGCCGTGACGTATCAGTCCCAGTTTTGTATGTGCTGTGAACCAATGTATCATTAAATGTAAGGTATACAGAAAAACACCCTTTGATTTTTACCTCATTGGTGGTGTGGAACAAAAGCTATAATTCCGGAACTAACTTAGAAACACGAAGAAAGAAAGACAGAAGTAGAGGTTAAGTCGTTTGAGAGGCTAGTTTGGAGAAAGTAGACGGTGATAATGGTGACACTAGGGGAATCCCAGGCCCTTTCCAGTTTCACGCCCTACCGGCCATTTCTCGATACGGTGAGTATAGAATAGTTTTGACCCTTAATTCACAACGACAAAAAACAAAGCCTTAGTTTGTAAACCAAAAAAGAGAGTTGTGGTATTAACTAGGCTACACAAAATCCGTCTACTGTTCATGTCCTAGCTCGACTGCGTGGTTCTCATAGAAAAGAAACCTTGTAAGCAGTGAGCACCGTGATGCCAGCTTTGGTTTTCTTCTCGCTAGGTTGTCTTTCGAGTTGAATTATATTTTTTGGAAAGCAGCGTGAAGTTAGAACCTTAATATACGTAGTCTAGTTTTAATTGTGCTCGTCAATGAAGTGATAAGCGGCAAATTGTTAAAAGTTTACATTCTAGGTATAATTAAGTCCTTACGTAACATGTGCACTATCAGTCGAGCCACTATGATTATCTTTAGTCTTGAATGTCCAGTCACCACGGTACTAACGTAGCTTATCATGGCCCCAGCGCCTGATCTGACGTGATTCCAACTCACTAGTCAAGGTCACAGGGAACACCAGGAAGACACGGTACTCCCCATGGCAATAATTATGCAGGTATTTTAGTAAGAAACTAAAAATTTACGGCGATTATGTAATGATAGCAGTTTATTTTGTGTATGCATTTTAATTTATTTGTATGTATCATTTATCTTAAAATCTAAAAAAAAATGAGTTCGGATGGGTCAGAACAGCGTTGGAGTGGTCCCTCGCCGCCGGAGCATGACGTTAAGGGGACGATCGCTTTATAGCCAGGAAGGTTGTTCACCCCCAGCTGCTGCTAAAAGACGCGAGTGATCGAGTTCCTCTGGGTGAACCGTTCACCACACAGTCGCCTCTGAGGCAGCCTGTATTCTGCTCTTGATGGTTCAATGAGGAATGGCTAAAATGCTTTTCATTCGTGAAATGCCTGATCTTTTTAATCCATTGCATAATGATTAACGTGATTAACTCATCATGAAACACACGCACACACACACACACACACACGTGTGTGTGTGTGTGTGTGTGTGTGTGTGTAATTTCACCTCGGTCGTCTGCTGGTCACCCAGCCAGTCTTTCCCATTACGGGGCGAGCTCAGAGCTCATAGACCGATCTTCGGGTAGGACTGAGACCACAACACACTCCATACACCGGGAAAGCGAGGCCACAACCTATAGGTTATAGGTGAACAGGGGCCACACATAAATAAGCTTGCCCATTTGCTTCACCGCTTCCCGGGACTCGAACCCGGCCCTCTCGATTGTGATTCGAGCGTGCTAACCACTACCTACACTACGTGTGTGTGTGTTTCACTGTTTGATCTGCTGCAGTTTCTGACGAGACAGCCAGACGTTACCCTACGGAGCGAGTTCAGAGCTCATTATTTCCGATCTTTGGATAGGCCTGAGACCAGGCACACACCACACACCGGCGGAATAAGGTCACAACTCCTCGATTTACATCCCGTACCTATTCACTGTTAGGTGAACAGGGGCTACACGTGAAAGGGGAGACACCCAAATATGTGTGTGTGTGTGTGTGTATAAGGCAGATGACCTGTCTCCGCCAACTGGGATAATATATGGGTGACATAAGTAATTCCCTGGTGTAACTTTACTCCCATGGCACGACGTTTTGATTGTAGATAACCTACAACAGTATCAGATTGTTGAGAGCAACGTTGCGGATTGTTCACTACCTATTGTCTTCAAGCAGCTCATTGATGGTGTATGGAGATTTCCTTAAGACATTAGCGTGTGATAACGCTTGACACTGAATAGGAAACTCACTTATTTGTATCTACATAAGACTTTACCATATTTATGTCAACACACCAAACAAACCCGATGACAACAGTATAAACTAAGCTCCAAACACACTCTCTTCCTTGGTAATTCAACTGTCAAAAACAACATTCCTCTCCTTTTTGACAAGGCTGTATATTAGCGTTGTTGTATTTAGCTATGGTCATCACGGCAAGCTGCTGTCATGATTGCTTTCTGTTCCCGCGACGATTGACATAGGGAGAAATTTGCTTCCTACCAAAACTTGACTTCCTACCTTCCTTCTTTTCAAGCCCCCAAACATGTCCCCAAGGATGATATTATACATAAAACAATCCCTGAGTATATGGCGGGGATGGGAACCCTAGCTGGTGATGAGTATAGAGGATAATAAAGTGTAGGCTTTGAGAACCGGATCGAGCGCGCCTTTCCCATGATGCAACGAGGGACGGAGGCACAATATGGCGGACACTCTTGAAAGCGAATTAGGTATTTTCAGCAATAGTTTTGTTCCCATGTGTTCTCAGTGGTTGTGGTTGTGTTGCCGTGGCCACCAGATATCAGTGTGCCTGTGGGATGATGTGGAAGGTCGTTAGATAAGGCGAAGGGCTAAAATGGGTAGTGTTTACATCCTGCTCCTCCAGTTATGGCGTAAGACTCAAATGCAAAAATACCCTGGAATACCTTGATAGTCTTCCCAGTGTCGTGCCACAGCCATCATATTGGTCTGCTACCGGTACAGGGTGTCTCGTGATTACCAGATGCGTGTGGGTGGGAAAGTGGTCATAAATTGAGAACTGTTGTGTATTATGTCTCTAATCTTCAACCCTGTCTGACCTAATTGCTAAAAGGAAGCATTTTGGAAAGACTGTGGTAAGATTGCAAGGCTCATGAACTCATTACTTATTCGTTGAATGGTGTGTCATTACTCTGTGGTAAATGAGATGTGGCTAACAGAACAGATGTCAAGTGCACAGGTGTTTAAAGTTTGTGAACCATTTTAGTATACTCCTTGTTGGTCTGAAACACTCAGTGGTGCAGGATGTACCCTTTTCCTGCCCCCCACACTCCCTCTGGCGTCCGAGTACACCATGGGTTGTATTTTAGAGGTTACTTTTTCTGTTAGGTTGTAGGGTAAAGATAAATCCCAATGAGTTGAATGATTTAAGGTATGATATGCAGTGTTAGATTAGTCAACTTATATTTTTTGCTATGTTGTTCTAATTTATGGTTAGGTAAAGGTCATGTTTTGTGCTTAGAGTTCATATGAATTTGGTAAGTGGTGGTAAATGTCTGAGTAGTGATTGAAGAGGTCATGATATATTGCAAATATAAATTAGATTATATATGTATTTTTATTTCATGATGTTGTGTTAAGCTAACTTCATTTGAGATGCTTCTGGCCTCATTGATTTATAGGGAGATGGAAAACATAAATGAAGTTAATTATTAAAAGAACAGGACAGTGTTATATTGGTTTTGTAAATTTTCACTATTATGATCATTAATATTAGCTCATGCTGCTAACTGTATAAGATGAGAGGTGATTCTACTCTTGGATGTAGAGAGGAAAGAATATCAACATGCGTCAGACAAACAATGGTGTAATCAAATATTAATTTATTCTGCACAACATCCTAAAGTGGAATCATTGCCCAGCTTGTATAATTAGTATCTACACTTTTCATATATTTGATAGTAGAATCATTATTTATTATCTTAATAGTCCTAATTATTGGTACGAGTGAAAATGATAATGCATAGATTGATAGACAATTTCATTACATTTTTTATATCTTCCATATAGAATTGTAGTAGCTTTTTAAATGTATATCCTGGTATATTTAAATCTGCCTTTGTGTAGGTGAAAATAGTAACTTTGAATTAACTGAAGTATGGGACCACAGTAAAAGAAGTCTTGTGGCTCTGGTCAAATTTACAAGAAAAGCATTACATATCTCACTGAAAAATGGCTGTGAGCCTCAGTCAAGCTCGTTATCCATTTTGCTGCCACCACTTTGCTAGCTGAACCTTTTGAGCAGGAGGAGGAAGGAAGAGTGGAATGGGGAGCAGGAAGAATAATACAAGGTTAGGTCAAAGAAGAGATCAGTAATGTTTGCATAATTTTTTATACAATATCAATCTTCTGTGGAATTGGCAATCTACAATGATAAAAAGTTATGGCATGTGGAAAAAAAGAAAATTCCTCAGGACTGGATGGTATATTAAAACTGTTAATAGTGCAGAAAAGAAGGTGAGGAACCATCTTGTGGCAAGGGAATAGAGGGAAGGAGGCAAGGTGCACGGTATTGAAACATAGGTAGTAATGGTGTGAATTGCAATGCTGGAAATATTATATCAGGAAAGGCAGCAGGCATTTTAAATCTCATTGTGTGCAGCTCTATTAATGTCATCAGTTATTAGACATCATGACATGTAAATCATCAATAGATAAATTAAATAGCAATACATACGCACATACACATGCTAAGGTTCTCCCTGAAAATAGGGTAAGGCAAGACACTATGTACAGTTTTTCCATTCACACCATTATTAGCTCCTTGGTCTCTGATAGAAAAGAGAAAATACATACACCTACCAAATTGTAATAGTAACAGTAATTAAGAAAAGATGTAATTACTTATGCACCAGGCCAGCAGTTCCACCTAGGTAAAGCTCATTGATATACTCACAGAGAGAGAGAGAGAGAGAGAGAGAGAGAGAGAGAGAGAGAGAGAGATCCGAGTCCTGAGTCCTTACTATTGTTTCCACTTAACAAATGGCTTTAATGAGGAAATTTATACATCATCAGTAGCTTTGAATTACTCTACCTGTACACACACACACACACACACACACACACACACACACACACACACACACACACACACACACACACACACACACACACACACACACACACACACACATGGAATGGATGAAGTAGATAATGAGAAACTGATCCTGAGAGAAGAATATGACTTTAGAAGCACAAGATCGCATAGTAAGAAACTAAGGAAGGGACGATGTCTGAGAGATGTTAAAAAATTTAGTTTCCCGCAAAGATGTGTTGAGAGCAAGAAGTGGTGTCAGCAAAGAGTGTGCATAGTTTTAAAGAAAAATTGGATAAGTGTAGATATGGAGACGGGACCACACAAGCATAAAGCCCAGGCCCTGTAAAACTACAACTAGGTAAATACAACTAGGTAAATACACACATATACCTCATAGTGTAGTGGTTAGCACACTTGGCTCACAACTGAGATGGTCTGTGTTCAAGTCTCGGGAAGCAGTGAGGCAAATGGGCAAGCCTCTTAATGTGTAGCCCCTGTTCACTTAGCAGCAAGTTGGTATGGGTTGTAACTTGAGGGGTTGTGGCCTCGCTTTACCAGTGTATGGAGTGTTTTGTGGTCACAGTCCTACCTGAAGATCGGTCTGTGAGCTCTGAGCTTGCTCTGTAGTTGGGAAGACTTGCTGGGTGACAAGCAGGTGACCGTGGTGAATTACACGTGTAGTGTAGTGGTTAGCACACTTGGCTTGGGTTCGAGTCTCAGTAGTGGTGAGGCAAATGGGCAAGCTTCTTAATGTGTGGCCCCTGTTCACCTAGCAGTAGATAGGTACAGGGAGTAACTTGAGGAGTTGTGGCCTCGGTGTCCTGGTGTGATGTGGTCCCAGTCCCACCTGAAGACCTTTCAGTATGAGCTATAAGCTTGCACTGTAATAGGGAAGGTTGGGTGGATGACCAGCAGACAACTGTGGTGAATAATCCCTTCTTCATGAAACAGATAATTTCACATATTTAGTTTTAACATGATTTAACATCTATGATAGGACAAACTATTATGGTATAGCAGAGTTGTCTTGGAGTTAATGGTAGTTTTATTTCCTGCACAGGTCAGTCAGCAGAGCAGCAAGCTGAGCTGCTCCTCACTTTAAAAAATGGTGGCTTTTCCTCTTCATCCTCATCTTCCTCCTCCTCAGCCTTTTCACAGCCACAGGAGCCACAGCAGGTATGCACACATTTATTTCTATTGTAGTGGTACAAGGCTCTTGCTGTGCTTTGTAGTGGATTATTATCTGGAAAGGAATAAAGGATGTGAACTGAGCTATGTAAGAAATTGACTGGAGAATACATGACTGTTCATGGAGTTGAGAAGTCCAATGAAAAGAAAAAAAAAAACAACCAATATCAAAAGTAAATCATGATTTTCATTTATGTATTATCCTTTTGCCTCTCAGGACTTCTCGCCGTTGTCCGCTCTTGGCCTCCACAGGGTTGGAGAAGACCGGCCATCTCCCTCCAAAGAGCCCAGCATCCAACTTAACCGGCGGGGCATGGTAAGGCAGCCAGGCACAGAACACAGGTGTACTCAGCTAGTCCTGCTCTCCTCAAGCATTGTTGATCCTCTCAGTTGAGATATCTTTACCATTTCTCAAGTATTAGGGATTGGTGCCTTCTTTTATTATTTATATTCATTGTCCTTTCCTTTACTCATTGTATATCTATCACAAGTCTGTCTTTCATATCTGTCTCTGTCACTCTTGCAATTTTCTTCATTTGGTGTTATCATGGCTTTTCCTATCTTTTATTCTTATGTTCCAGCCCAAGATATGAAACACCACATAGATTTTTAAGTTATCAATGATTCCTTGTTGCTTTTTCTCTCGTGAAGTAAGGCTGTGTTGTATCTTACAGCCGGCTCGGATGAGGAAGAAAAACCGTCTATATTTTGATGATGACTTGGTTAGTACTCCTACTCAAGTAAAATCACCAAAGAAGGCTGCACGAGGCACTCCTAAGAAGCAAGCGAATCCTCAGCCCTTGCCTGTTGCTCCTGTCAAGTTGGTAAGTAAAGAACTCTGCACTGCTTTTAAAAGGGAATGAAGACTTATGAGTCAAGATGGACAGAATTGTGAAATAATGTAGTAAGAAGTGGAAAGTGAATGTTGTTTCAAATTCTATAATATATACTTAAGTTAAAAGTATTTATTGAATTACCCAAAGTGTTCTTATATTAGTTACAGAAGTGTAACTTAACTTTTCGTTCACCAAATACACAATCAGATTCAGACATGTATATTGTAGGATCTTGTGCATCAGCACATATGGTCATCTGCTTTGAGTATTGATGAATTGTTCTTTTGTCAGATATACACATACAGGGGATCCTCGCAATTCGATGGGGTTAGGGAGGTTTTTCATCGGTCGAATCAGCATTTATTTGAATCGTGAAACAATTTTTCCCATAAGATACTTAAGAATTAGGAGGGGGATAGGGACCAACCTCCAGCCTAGATCCCCCAAAACATCACTATACCCTCTAAAAACACTAATTTAGATTAAATCAGTACTATTAAAGGCTTCATTTATATCTAACTTTTTTATTAAACACATTAGGGTACTGTACAGTACATTTTTGGAAATAAAAACACTTGCAGCGGTCTTGCGGTACTTGTCCCTGTTCTTCCAAATTGTTGATACTGTTGATCTAGGGACACCCATTTGCACTGCAACGACACTGTGAACTATACCTGCCTCACACTTTCTTATAACCTCAAGCTTATCTGTGAAAGGCAGGAAATTGTGGTTCTTAGGGCTGGGGCTGGAGGTGGCTTTCCATCATCTTGAGTCAGACGAAATGCTCGTTTTCCTCTGGTGTTGATTTTTAGTCAAATTAAGATCTATGGTTTCTAATTAACACTTTTGTAATAAAATTAATTTTTTTGTTAATTGAAATGATGCTATATTCTCAAATCAATAGAATCTTGATAAATAGATGTAAATATATTTGTATATGTATTTTTTTTATCCTAGCTTAACAGTGAAAAGTAGTTCAGTTATTTGTTTACATTTGTCTGGGACTGCGACACTCCAAGGCAGAACTTCCAAGGAACAACTGGCCAAGATGAGCAGCTCTGTTGTTTATGAGTGAACAAAGCTGTCTGAAGAGTTTCTCGTAGGGAGTGTTAAAGGCCAAAAATAGCAATGGCTTGCTTGGGGTGAAGGGGCCGCCATGTTTGTTTACAGTTGACAAACGTGACAAAGGCGGAAGCGAGCTTGTGTGTGACTACCAGCGTCAACAAAAGTTGACGGAAAAGTGCTAGTGTAACGGTGCCTTAGTGACAACACAGGGTAGCATGGGTTTACACTTCTGCCTGGGAGTTTGCGGCAAATTTGGGGTGGCGGCGAATTTTGACTGGGTGGGTGGTACGCTAAATATGAATGTTGAATTGGCGAGTCAGTCGGTCGAACCTTGAGGATTGGGTATTTATTAACTGAGTTTGAATTGGTGATAATTTGAACTGCGAACAGTAGAATCACGAGGATCCCCTGTATAATACAGAATGCAGTATCCCATATGCCAATACACACAGTTTTTTTATTTTGAATACCAGTGAAATGGCTTACTGTCATACAGTGGACCACCTCTTTCACCAACACACATGTGCTTGCATTGTAGTTAAGGATAATTTCACTAGCCACTGCATGACAGATGGTGAGTGCACCCTGAGCAGATGTGGTGGACAGATTATCACTTTTTTGTCATTCTCTGGGATTTGCATGACAGGTATGACTTTTGCTTCCAGAGCGATGGTCCAGGAGGGCTGCAGTACACCTCAGCCTTGTCTGCGGTAATACTTTGTGTGGTGCTCTGAGCTTGTGTCCCTCAGGCTTTTGCTCCTCTTGAATCACTACTGTCCAACATCATGCTTCAGATGATAAAAAAAAAAAAAAAAAAAAAAAAAAATATATATATATATATATATATATATATATATATATATATATATATATATATATATATATATATATATATATATATATATATATAGTTCGACTTTCAAATCCAGATTTCTTTGAGAAATAAATTGTGATAATCTTAGTCTGTCAGTTTGAATTGTGGTGTTGGATATGATATTTTTTCCTTCTAACAACCACACTCCTTTGGGCTGCATTATTTTATTTGACTCACCATAAACTTGTCCCATTTCATAGGAACAGTTACAAGTTAGATTGCATTGAAGTCAATGTAGTGATGCTGAAATTAACTTTCTAAGCTTGTCCTCACTGTTGGAACTTGATTTGTAGTGAACAGATAACAAGTTTATTATTAGAATATTGGAAAATACAGGAGACTCACTCACATAATAATATCTGTAGTAGATCACATGACATTATTCAAATCCTAATAATGATGTGACTGCAGCAGCCTACCTGAGTCAGTAGTCATTAACTTCATAGTTGCCATTCTTCTTTGATGATTTAAAACTTTGTAATACTGAAGGAAAATGATCAATCAGTTTGATTTTATGCAGGGTTGCTATGATCACATTCATCCAAGTATGTTTCTCAGCTGTCCTGTGGTGAACAGCCAACTGCTTCTCTTATGTGGAACTTTATAATGGCCCTGCTATTAGTGGTTTATGCCATCAGTCATCAAGAGAATCAATCAGTCATTGAATGATTGATTGATTCTCTTGATTTGAATTAAACTGGTTATAGCTGTTGAAATTGGCGAGTTGTTAATAGCTACTTGTGTTACATCAGTATATTTCATGAAATGCATTAATATTTTGGCCATAGATATTTAAAGCATTATTACCTAAAAATTTTGGTAACTTTTTGAAATACAGAGCATTGTTATTGATAATTTTTAAGCCGCAGGCATGAATCTGGCAGATCATTCAGCTATTCAGGTGACATACTTTTGTACTTAATATAAATAAAAACATTTCACAACAAAGGTTCCAAACTGGGATAAATTACTCCTTGAAGAAAGAGGCAGCATATTCATTGTGTCCTATTATTTGTGTAGAGTGGAGAAAAGGTTTATTAACAAGAATCTTTTCTACAAAAGAGTTTGAAACAACATGTGTCTTCTCACAGGAACCTCCAACCATCACCACTCCAGACAAGAAGGTGGCACAGCAGAATGGAGTCAGGCTCAGGAACTTCCTCAAGCTTCCACAAGCACACAAATGGGTCTACTTTGAGTGGTTCTACTCTAATATTGACAAGTATGTGAACGAGACCATTTCAGTTTGTAACATTTATAACTAAGCTTGTTACACCTCAGGATGTAATGGGAGCTTTTGGTTATAGTGTGATGATATTTCAGTGTATCAGTTTAGTGGTGAGAACCATTGTTGTTTATCATGATGTACTAATGGAATACTTTGATTTATGCCGCACTTTTCTCATAAAGAGTTGATTTGTAATGTTGATGTTTTCCAGGCCTTTGTTTGGAGGGGAGAATGACTTTCAGATAGTGTTAAAGGAGGCTTTCCCAGATCTTCGCACGAGGAGACTCACGCGGCGGCAGTGGGGCATGATCCGTCGCATGATGGGCAAGCCGCGCCGCTGCTCACAGGTGGGTGTGGGCCTGGTAGCTGTGGGGCTGGAGCTAGGTGGTGCAGGACTTAACAGTTGATGTATAGTTATTCCTCTTTACAGAACTGACTTTCCATCAATGTCATTGTCGACTTAATACAGTCAACTCTTGATTAATATAAGTTTCAAATAATGCAATTTCAATTTAGTGCGACGATATTTAAAGGAGATACAATTAGATAATGTGATTTATTCAATTTAATGTCGGGTAATTCTATTCTGTGACATCATGCGCATCTATGCTGCTTCTGGGGGAACCGCACTGAGATGCGCTCGGCCAGTTTCTTAAATAATACCTTCCATCTTCAATTGTTGAAGGATATCATGCAGGAAAAATCGGTATTCTTAAGAGCGAATGCTGCCTTCCTGCAGCTTGGGAAGGCAACAAATGGGGCAGAGTTTACCTTCTCTGTGAAGGTGAACCAAGATCCATGTCTTTGTCACTACCTTGTCATAAATTTTGCCAAAATACCTATTATTGTTAGTTTTTTTGTGAACTAATTGACTTCAGAAACATGAAAATAAATAGATTATCATTCAAATAGCTTTACAAAACCTTTAGATTTGAACCAAACCTAGGGGTGGAATCCATGAAACTTGTTGGTAGCGTGTCAATAATAACAAAGCTGTAATGAACGAACAGATCTAAGGAACAACAAAATCGCTGCCTCCAGTGGTGGTGGACTGTCCTTATGCCATTGATTGCACAGTTGAAAGAGGTTGCAATGCTATCCTGTGTTAAGGCCACTGTACGGCCATCTGTGCTTTTATTTAGAAGCACTTTTCCTGGCTCACCAAGTCTATTAATAAATCACACTCAGTAGCAATAATAGGGCTGGTTCTCTTCATAAAATTATCCATGTTGCTTGTGGTGGAACGGTGAGGCAGCGTAGTCTGGATTGTGTGGCTCAAATCAACTGAGGTGATGGTAAACAAATACTGATACCAACCTCCACCAAATTATATTCATGGTTTATTTTTGTTAAATGCACTAGTAGTAAATGTTTGAATATTGGATAATGTTTCTGGCATATAAGACTATATGACAAATCATGTTGAATAATAATTTTCTAATTTCCCGGACTAGAAAGATGTGCAGGTTAGAATGTGTGTTTTTATTATTTCTGTGACCAAGTGATGTTTAAGGTTTGAGTAACAAAATCCCAAAATAGGCAGACCTTCCCAGTGGCGAGGAATGTAACATCCCTATTACCATTACCATATTTGATGAGTCATAAGCAAGGCATGTACTGTATGGTACAATTGATTTATCGTAATTTGTACCAAAGAAAAATACAGTACTGTAATTTAATACTGTACCAGTAAATCACTCTCATACCGTACTAGTATGCTAGAATATCGTACCGTAATTTTGTACCTTATTTCGTACCATTGCAGGCTGCCACTCCACCCTTAATCCCCTGGGAAGGCTGAGACCTTACTGACCTGACATTAATGACCTTGTCACTCCACTCCAGATCCTACGGGAGTGCCAGCACATGACCTCACCCATTTCATTAGTCACCTGAATGACTTGATTGCAAGCAACATCCAGGTGTTTGTCTATATTGATACGAAAAGGGTATGAAAAAGGTACGAAAAAATATCGTACTTCCATACAGTACCGTACTATTAGAAAAATATCGTACCATGATATTGTACCATACTTTTGCCATCCTCAGATTCGTATCATACTGTAATTTTGTACCGTACCGTATTGTACTACATGCCTTGGTCATAAGATGCACCTTTCCTCCAAAAAAAGTCCCAGGAAATGAGCCTGCGTCCTATGAGGCCAAGGTTCAGTATTGAGGGAGTGGTTGGTGTTCAGTCTTTGGCAACAGAGGCACTAAAATCAAACCCCAGACATCTTTGCACTTGTGAACAGTGATGAGAGGCACTACACCACAAAACAACTTTCCTTAAAGGTAACAGTATGTAATAGGTCACACATACTGGTAATTCACATAGAATGACACTAATCAGGAAGAATTTGCCATACACCACATGAAGCAAAACAAAATATGCGATCGGCCATCTTGATCTTGACATGGGCAAGACTCATTGCATTCTTTTACAGTGCGATGCTGTTACTCCTTGAGGTGAGACACACTTTCATACAATTAGAATTGCATCCATCTATTAACATTCTTACCTTACATACATGTAAAAAAAATTAGGCCTGTAGTCTCTCACACCATACATATGCCAGGTACATGTTTACATCTCACAACAAGATTATAATGTAGGCCACTAGTTAATATTAAAATTTTTAAATACAAAATGCTGGGATCTAATAATTATTTAAATGCAGGAGTCTTCAAATGTCAGGTGAAATCCTTCAATTCATGTTCAGAACTTAAATTTCTCTCTCTCTCTCTCTCTCTCTCTCTCTCTCTCTCTCTCTCTCTCTCTCTCTCTCTCTCTCTCTCTCTCTCTCTCTCTCTCTCTCTCTCTCTGCCAAAACTGGGTATGTCTTATGAGCCATCAAATACAGTATTTTGTATGATAAAATTACATTTGAATAATGCGACGTCTCCTGGAATGTAACCCTTGTGTTAATCAAGAGTTGACTATAGATAGTCATTGTGTCCCTCTCTTCAGGCCTTCTTCCAAGAGGAGTGTCAGTCCCTGGATAAGAAAAGACATGTACTGAGACTGTTGCAGCAGCGAAAGATCACAGATATCAACTCTCTAAAGGATTTCCCACTGCCAGACCAGATCCCAATGCAGCTGGTCATTGGCACTAAGGTGAGGGACATGCTACTGGCTGTTGGCATCAAGTTTTGAGTCATTGCATACATAATTATTTGCAGGTCAGTATAACCAGGCATCTGAAGGCAGTCAGGTCACAGGGGTGGATAAGTGGATTAAGAGGGTGATAATGAGTAGTGAAATAAGAGAAGGAACAGGCAAGTTTTAAACTATTCATTAATGAAATGCTGGATCATGACAACTTGAAGAATTCTGTTGAGGCCACTCCTTTGAGGAAAGCTTCTTGAAATCATTGAAGCATCAGAAATTAAAATAGATTACTGTACAAAAGTAGGATCACAGACAAATGAGAAAGCAGTTGTGAAGTACTTGTTCCACCCACAGGTCACAGCCCGCATAAGAAAACCTGAGAATGGGTTGTATACAGGTGTGATTGATGCTGTTGACACCTCAGACAACACCTACAGGATCACCTTTGATCGCCATGGCATTGGCACACACTCCATTCCAGATTATGAAGTCCTGGTGAGTCTGGCATTCGTGTCACTCTTATCTTAGCATTATATATAGATTTTGTTGAACTGATTAAATGTGCCACAATGAAATCAGATTATTGTTGAAAAATTAGAATATTGTCAGTTTTTTTTTTTTTTTTTTTTTTTTTTCTCTCTCTCTCTATTTTTTTTTATGTCCTGGCCTATAGCACTTCTAGGTAACTTGAAGAGTATTGGAAGCACTGTTCAGCTTCCACCCATTAGTGCCGCAGGCCATTTTATTTATAGTGGTACCCATATTAGGATCCCTATCACTAACCAAGTGCATCTTTAGTGTGACTATCTAGAACTTGGGTACCATGGTGACATGTAGGTAACTTTAAACCACTTGATAAATGGCAGAGTTTTTAAGGCGATATGTGGTGGGACTTTATGTGTGGACGCCTGCCTGATCCCACCACCATCACCTTATCAACTATGCCACTGCCTCCCTCCACTGTTCTTATATGGATCTTGCACTCTTCAGAAACTATGTAAATCCAATTTATTGGACTTTCTTTCAGCTTGTGGATCAATCCATGCAATTACTGTTCTCATGTTTGCCATTGGACTTGATTGGAAGTTAAAGAGAATAATAGTATCTCTTTCCAATTATGAGAGTACAGATCGGTCATCATTTGATACATTTCTTTCAGTCAAGTGAGGTGGCAGAGATCATGCCTCTGTCTAGCTTCTCTCAGAAGTTCCGTCCTCGGCTGGGCCTGGTCACCCCGCCCAGACCACTGCTGCCTAAGTTGGAGCCAGGAAGCATTGGAGCAGATAGTCCAGCACTCTCTCTTACCAATGATCCCATCCTGGCACAGTCTCCACTTAAGTCCTCCAAGATATCAATGGATGACACACTGGGAGGCTTTCCTGTCAAATGCCTTGTACAGATTGTAAGGAATCTGTGTTGTCATGTGTTGATAGTTTCTTACATCAAGAAAACAGTAAAAAATTAGAGGATAAGTTTCTTGAAACACTCTCTGAATTGAATTATTGTTATTATCTCTATTTACTGTTTTCCTTAATGCCTTATGTGTACTGCTGCATTAACAAGCATTGTGCCTCCAGGTCCACCTCTCAAAAATTCTCCGTGCAAAACGGGAGAAGATTGGTGCCCTACGGGACATGAACAGCCAGGCAGAGAAACAGAGAAGCTATGGACAGGAGTTAAATGTGGAGTTCCAGAGGAAGTACGCTGCTTTAGTTTTAGAACTGGAAAAGCTGAACAGGGACCTGAACCAACACCTCCTTGCTGTGCAGCAATTTTGTCAGGAGGTGAGTCTGAAATTGCAAGATTAACTTTGTGATTGTTTGATTTATTTACATTGTACACTTCACTGACTCGTACAAACATTAAAATTATTTTGTATAATTAATATTCCCTTTATTCAATCAAGATTTGCTTTCACTAATTTTCTTTGTATAAGTCTTTTACATATGGACAGTTGCATATTCTCTCTCTCTCTCTCTCTCTCTCTCTCTCTCTCTCTCTCTCTCTCTCTCTCTCTCTCTCTCTCTCTCTCTCTCTCTCTCGACAGTATTTGATATACGTAAAATTCTCACCTCTGCCAGATTGCCCCTGAACAGTCTGGGCCGACCCTGCTGCCTTGTCAGATCAAGGAGAGGTGTTATGAGGAGGCAGCGACCATTGTGGACGTCACCAACAATGCCTCAGGATCACCACAGGTGTCCAGCCCGGCCATCATCAATCTGATCACTAAGCTCACCTCCCTAATGCTGCAGGTGAAGGTACTTATAACGAGTTCTCTTCATGTTGAGACGGATGTGCTGTAGTGATGGCGGCAATATTTTGCTGGAACTCATCTAGTGTTGGCATGGGCTTAAGAGAGGGAAAAGAAAAATAAACAAATAAATAAAAATAAATATAAAATAAATAAATAAATAATAGTGCCTCATTGTAAGTGATGATAGAAAGGGTCTGGTATCCCCTCTTCTGTGACTAATACTCGGCAAATAGGCAAGGCATATAAGAAGGGGAAGGAAGAGATTTTGTTTACTGACCTCTTAAAGTTATGAGGTATGCACTTTGTCCTAGCTACCCTCCTTTAGTGGGAGAAAGCCTAGATAGATACATATGTTATTGTTTTTTTTTTAATGGGGCATGGAAAAGACAGGCAGACAATGAGAGGTAGACAGTTTGAGGGAGATAGTATTGTTTTTGCATTGGATTCTTTAGAACTTAAAGATGATAAGGAGGAGGATAATGATATGTGGATCTTTATCTCATGCTTTGCAGAATTTAGCTGAGACGGAAGTGAGTGCCTTTGAGCTGACCTCCATCCAGGAAACACTAAATGAAATCCGCAATTCCTTGGACGAGTCAAACCGTGCCGCCTTCCAGAACAACATTGAGGTCCACCTGACGCACATCATGTCAGCTGTCTCCCAGATGGGCACACTGCAAGCCTTCAGCAGCCACAATG
Organism: Portunus trituberculatus; assembly: GCF_017591435.1. Classification (NCBI taxonomy): domain Eukaryota; kingdom Metazoa; phylum Arthropoda; class Malacostraca; order Decapoda; family Portunidae; genus Portunus; species Portunus trituberculatus. The sequence goes on along the minus strand of NC_059272.1, from coordinate 20,412,774 downwards.
GGACACAGGTGTAATGCAGCCCACCCACTCGACCAGGTGATGGATGGGCAATCTTTCCTTGGCAGTTGTGCTTTAATTTTATGGGTATTTTGTGTTTGAAAGAAACATACGTAGCTTACATTATAGATGCATATTTAAAGAATTTCTCTTCAAATATAAATGAATGAGTTGCTTCCCTCCTTGTATATAATTGTTGTCATTTAGTTAAGTAATGAAAGTTGTGTTGCTCAGTGGGTGACACTATCTCTATGTGGTGACTCGGCATGGTGAGGCATACCTGCTTCAGAGCTGGGCAATGCCATGTTATGTAAATAGTGAATATATGCAATTTTTTATATAAAATGATATAATGGTTTATAAATCTATTGTTAAAGTCTTGCATGATCTCGCCTTTAGTTGAAATATTATAAAGACTACATTAAAGACCTGAATGATTGTAAAAATTTATATATGCATATTATATATTGCATTATAATTGAAAATAGAAAAGAGTAAGATAAGTGATAGTTTTGTGAGGAGACAGTTAATGTAGCATAAAAATCATATATAGATGGGGATGGCATCACATCTTTATGGTGTCTACTCTGAAGGAAAAAACAAATGACCAGTTTGACACAAAAATGTCGAGGATCCTAATTGGATGCACACTAGAGTCCCTGCATTTATAACAGGTTGGTTAAATGACTGGGTATAACTAAAAAAAAGCATTAGTACTATGCACCAAATAAAATACTTGTGTAAATATTTAATAGCAATTAGGACAATATACAATATATTATAGTGAGAATGGGATGTGCGCAATAAAAGATGGACTCACTGTTGATACAGAGCAGTGAGCAGTGGTACAGAATGATGTCTTTTCCTCCTTTCACAACTTTTCCCACACTCTTTTTCCTTCCTGCTTATGCCTGATGATAATGGTGAAACAAATGTTCAGCAAAACAGTGGTGATGATTGATGGAATTGAATGATAAGTGAAGATAAAGGATGAGATGAACTAGACAACTAGACAACTCTTCAGACTCATGAATTTTTGTGACTCCCATTATGACAGACAGCATGGGAGATAGAATGCACATCACCATTCATCATTTCCTCACTATCATCATACTGGTGATTTGAGGATAGGAGTCCTGATGTAACGGTGGTTTGGTGCTGGGGTAGCAGGAGGGTTTGATTTGCTTTCTGCTTGACATTTTTCTCTTAGTGGGGTTAGAGTAGGGGCAATCTGTATGTTGTCCACAGTTTTATTGATTTATTATATTTTTTTTTCATTCAAGCATAGAGTGTAGAAGCACTCCAAAATCTTTAAGGAACAGCATAAATGTTCTGATCTTTGCACATATTGATCATACATTAGATTTAGATTATTTCACATCAACTCTGCTAATCTTTTCAGCTTTGCCACTTTTTCTTTGTTAATAGTTTCTTCTCATACCAAAGTCCCTTTAGTTAGTGTCTCTGGTGTTGTCACAATCTTCAGTGTGGCAGTGAAATTGTGAGAATTGTGTGTATGTATAGTTCAAATTGAATTTGTGTTTCTTTGTTTTGCTCAAAAGTATGAACTTATTTTACTAATTGGTGCATGCAAAAATTTGCAGGTACTAAGTTCTTGGATGCAGGGGCTCTAGTGTTTTTTTTTTTTTTTGACAATTTGTGCTATTGCTATTATTACACTCCATCCTCTCATAACCATTTTACTTGCTTCCAGAAACACTTATAAGGAGTAGATATTGTACAGCTCTGTCTTGAAGTCTGTAGTAGTAACATGACCCATAGTCACTTTTTTTCAGTTTCTCTTGGTAAATAAGTGCTCGGTCTTTTCACTGTTTGTTATTGAATTAATAAATGCCTCATAAACTTAGCCTTGAGATGCAAAATGAGTGTGTTTGATGAACTTGAGATGAATTATCAATTGTGATTGATGTGTAATTACAATATAGATGAAGCAAAAAAAATAATCTTTGGGTTGATGCTGCCTGGGCTAGTGTAAGTTTTGGGGCTGGTGTAATTTTTTCTAATTTGATTCAGCTAGATTTACATTTTGTTTGCATTTCATGTTGAACATCATTGTCAGTTATGGAATGTATGTATGCATTATAATACTACTTGAGTGCTGTTTGTATTGTGTGAAAGGGAAATGAGTTTCTCATGCTACTTTGCTTTTACATTTTACCAGTCATTGCAGGATCTCTGGTGACATTTTAGTTCACTATACGTAGTAGTAACAACTCTCTCTCTCTCTCTCTCTCTCTCTCTCTCTCTCTCTCTCTCTCTCTCTCTCTCTCTCTCTCTCTCTCTCTCTCTCTCTCTCTCTCTCTCTCTCTCTCTCTCTCTCTCTCTCTCTCTCTCTCTCTCTCTCTCACTCACTCACTCACTCACTCACTCTCTCTCTCTCTCTCTCTCTCTCTCTCTCTCTCTCTCTCTCTCTCTCTCTCTCTCTCTCTCTCTCTCTCTCTCTCTCTCTCTCTCTCTCTCTCTCTCTCTCTCTCTCTCTCTCCTTCCTGTGAGAGTCAAAAAGGAGCAAAGCATCTGGCAACACCATGCATTAGAATCCTGAGGCTGAGGCTTTGTGAAAAATGTAAAAAAAACTTATTTGGAATTGAGAGTATGGAGTGTTAATTTATTCATCAGGATAACAAAATTAGTGTTATGAATGAGGCAATTAGTTATTGACCCATTATTGTGGAGCCAGTTGGCCCTTGTAAGAATAAACTTGTATAGATTATTCAATAGGTGTAAGAGGGAAACAAAAAACAAGTGAGAAGCCCACTGATTGGGCAGGACTTATTGTAAACACATTAATGTCTGCTTCTTTGATAGCAGTAGGTATTATGAAACTTGATCGGGATTAATTGAAATTCAACAAAATCTCCGGCCAAGTCCCAAGTGCCTCATTGTCATGCACTGCTATTAATTTTGCTCTGACCAACCAAACCTGATTTTGTTATCATTACAAAAGTGTCATCAGTGGAGTGAAGTGTGAAGTGGTATGGGAAAGCGTATTCAAGCTCTTGGTAGCATCAAGAGGTTATTGTATCTGATTTTTTCTTCTTTTTTTATAGTCATATTGCTCATTGAAAATAGTAGGCACTATTGAGCATTCTCCAGGTTCACTGTGTGTACATAAAGTACAGATGTAAAGACTTGTAATTATTTGTGTAAACTTCATTAACAAGGCATGCAAGGTCTTGTGTTGAAGGCTTGAGCAGAAAACCATGCTTACATGAGACAATCTGAATGTGAGTAATGTGTAGCTACATGAAATCTTGTTGCAGCCTTTCTTCCATCATTATGTTTGTTTGCCATGCTTCAAAAGCCTTCTAGTTAGTGCTGACACCTGTATCTATCTTCATTGTTAAGATCATCTATAGACATGACTGGGAGGTTTGATATCAAAAGCACTTGACTAAGAACCTTTAAAACTATTTTTCAAAAATTGTTATGGTCAGTCTGAATCACAAGGGAAAACCAGGAATGGTGTTGATGGATATTTTGAAGGAAGCATTAGATATAAGAGGCATATTTGTGGAGCAAAAAAGAGTGGTAGTTCATTTTAAGGATGAAGGGAAAGCTGCTGTAAATGCATGAATGATGATGCAGTCATAAAGTGAGATTCCCTGCATCTGGTTGGGTCAGGTGATTGAGTTAGCTCTTGGGAAAGAGAATGAATCTTTATGATGCAGCAGGAGCAACCAGTTTCCTGGGTGACTGGTTTTTATGCAGTGTGTTGTGGTGGTGAGGCTTGGTCCTCTCCCTTGAAGGCCTAAAGGCAAAGGTATAAGGTAATTTCTCTCTCTCTCTCTCTCTCTCTCTCTCTCTCTCTCTCTCTCTCTCTCTTTTAGGTCCTGGAGTTCTGAAAATGTATTGGTATAGCTACATATTATTGTATACCTGTGTTTTAGGACATAAATGGATTGATACTGCACCTGATTGTCAGGCTACCATTACTCATTACAGCTAGAGGTGCCAGGAGAGCAGTGGTGGCTCTGTGCACATGAGGGAAATGGTAGTGGGGTGCCAGATAGCTTTGGAGATTTTGCTGTTTTGCTTGAGTGTATTATTTTATTCATTTATGTATATTTTCATTCTTGATCAGTTGTGTTTTGGAGTACAAGTAACTTTGCTCAAAAGAAACTCAGCCTCTTTTGTTGATGGACTTGCAATGAGTTTTGTACCATAGAGATGTAAATTTTGTGAAGTAGTGACTTCTTCTGTGCTTATGTATATATGATAAGCTTATTAGTCTATGTATATAGTGATTAAGTTTACTTCATCATCTTTCTTTGAAAATTTTTAATATTTTGGAAACATTATCAAAATTATTGATTTCAATTTTTTTTTTTTTTATTATTATAGTGTCTTTTTTTGCCTCCATAGTTTTGTGAGGTGTGTATAAATTTCATTTGCATGGGAAATCAGTTGCACTTCTCCCAAATTCTGTCACTAAAGTTTGCTTTTATCCTAAATCAAATTTACCACCAACTTACATATTTTTTCCTTATATTTGTTTCTCTGTCATTCACCACAAAAGATAAGTTGTCATGTAGGATAGTGCTTGTTACCCTCCCTTCTCCCCATCACCATCTTCATCCCAAACTCGTAGTACTCACCTGATTTGTGTGCAATAACAAGCTGAATCAAGTAGATTGGTTTCATGTATTTGTGTGTTGATTACAAAGATAATAGTTTTCATTTAGTGTGATGATGGTGTTTGTTACACAACCACATCTGTCCTGAGTGGTGAAATGGCCAAAAATAGGGGCTTTGGTTTTGTTTTGAAATTCTATTTATATTAATTTGTAGTGTGTTTGAAATTACTGATTACTGAATACAGGATTGTAATGAGCAGTAACCAACATCAGAACTGCTCCATCTAGGACAGAGTTGGATAGCACTGATGAGCAGGTTGCAGTGGTGTGTTTCATCAACACTTTAAACTGACTGTAATCCCAAATTAACATATTTAAAAAGAAGATAAAAAAAGAAAAGAAAAAAAAAAAATTGGGGCATTTTTACCATGGCTGTTCCTTACATGGGAGCTGTACTGAGGTGAGCAGGTATAAGACATATGAGAAATGATGTACTGCTTTATAACAGGCATTGTAGAGCCTCTTTTTCAAAAGTTGAAAGAGCTGCTTTAATGGGAATGACAGGTCCACAATTTGTTGGCTTATGTTTCATTGACATTCAAATTAAGTTCTTCTGTTAGTTTTATACAGGGCATAACACAAATTTCCACAGATGGTGTTAGAAGTAAAAGTACAAGTCATTCTAGCTAAAACAATATGTTCTATACACATGTATTTTGAGATTTTGTTTAGTCATACTCAAATTTCCCCCCATGATTAAACAAAACCTCAAAATGCATATGTATAGGACATTTGCTACTTAGAGCAACTTGTAATTTTGCCTCTTATAGTATCTACAGAAATTCATGTTATAATCCTGTATATTTGCCAATACATTTTTAAACCTTAAGTCGGACTCTGCCAATATTTTCTAAAAGACAAGACATTTGTAATAACTTGATCATAAGTATTATCTAGATGCCCTCTCTCAGCTACCTTTGTCCCTTTCCACAGGAATGTTGGCCTGGTATATAGATGGTTATTTGTCTTGGCAGTATAACTTACTAACGAATGCTAAAAAATATATATTTTTAGTTAATTCTAGTCATAATTAGGCTTAATCACTATCTGGTGAGAGCTGGATAATACCTGACTTTGTTCATTGTGTTTACTCAACATAGAGCTATTGTAAGGAAACCATAAGTGTACACCTGAGACAGTGGTGACACACACTTTAGTTTGTAGTGTCAGCTTGCAGGAAAGTAATATTGTCTAAGTATACTTTAACACTGTAAATATAATCTAATCTGGGTGTAGCTTTTTACTATGAAATAGTATGTTATTCTTGGAAGCTGTACAGAAAATATGTAGAGATGTATGACTAGTTCCCTTTCTTTTCTTGTTTACCAAGAGAATTTTTTCCCATGCATGATTAGTTCTGGTGTTGATTTACTCACGGTTTGGTGTAAAGTACTTCAAAATTTTCCATAAGGAAAACTAGGTTGGATATTTGTACAAATGTAAAGAGAGAAATATTTTACAATAGTATTATTATTCTCCTCTGATATTACATGGAAAGCTATTGATAAACTTTTGCAGAAGAGAGAGAGAGATGGGAAAAAACTAGACTAATTCACCACAATTTGAAATTGTTACTTTTTCTGTTGGCTTCCCAGTTTTTGTTCCACATTTCTGGAAAAAAATAAAATAAAATAACAAATACTATTAGGTTATATATCAATCAAAATACAGCATATAATATAGTATTTTCAAAATAAGTAAATGAATTAACAAGTGAATGAAGAAGCAGGTAGAGAATGTAAGGCAATTGAAAGATGGAGATCAGGTCTTGTGGTTCATTACTTTGTGACAACTCACTTCCATTTTCCTGATCACATTGATACCAGAAATGACTTGACCAAAGACAACATGTTTGTTGTCCAACCACTCGGTGCGCTCTGTTGTCAGGAAGAACTGAGAACCATTGCTGTTGGGTCCTGAATTGGCCATAGAAAGGATTCCAGGACCTGACAGAGTAAAACTTGCTTTACTTTCTACTTAAATAAAAAAAAAATACAAATACATATTATCATGTACATTATTATTACTCTGAAGCATTTTTTGCCAAGCACTCAGCAGCATCCTCACCTGTGTGTCTTAGTTTGAAGTTTTCATCCTCAAACTTTGCCCCATATATGGAACGTCCTCCAGTGCCATTGTGGTTGGTGAAGTCCCCACCCTGACACATAAAGCCGGGGATGATGCGGTGGAAGGTTGAATTCTGGTAGCCAAAGCCTTTTTCGTGAGTGCAGAGGCAGCGGAAATTCTGAAATAAATAATACCTCTGATGTTGAGCTCTTATGGCTGCACAGACAGAAATTTAAATGGCAATAATACCCTTAAGAATGTTGATTTAGCAGCATTTTAGACTAGGAACTATTATGGGAAGAAAATTGCATAGGAATATATCGGGACTAAATGTCAGAAATCGTGGATGGCTGAAATGTTGATTGCTTACCTCTTCTAATGAAAAATAAAGTAACAAAGCGACACGAGTAACAAATCAACTCACCTCAACTGTCTTGGGGACAACATCAGCCCTGAGCTGCATTACAATCCTGCCAGCCAAGGTCTTTCCAATCTTGATGTCAAAGTATACTTGAGGATTACCCTTTTTCTTCTTAGCTTTGGGTTCATCTTCCTAATAATAAATAAAAAAAAAAAATAATAATAATAAATAAATAAACAAATAAACATAGTTATAATCATGATGCAGGTAAAACAAATTCTATGCATGTCCTAAGGAAGTAAAATTTACAATGGACAGAAGTTTTACTACTATATTTCAAGGATGATATAAGTTTATCAGCTATGAATCAATTAAATGTTTGAGTGAGTGCAAAATAAACTGTTTACAGGTAAGAATTATAAGAAGCAGATAAAACAACTAATGAGCAAGACACTAACTGTTTCAGTTGCTGGTCGCTTGACACCTTCCTCCCCTCCCTCCTTCTCAGTCTCCAGCGATGCGCCGGCATACTTCTTGAGCCACTCGTCATCAGCCCAGACGGCTCGGGATGAACCTTCCTTTGCCTTCTGGGGTTTTGCCAAGTTGACCCGAATGGTGCGTCCAAACAACTCACTCTCATTCTGAAAGATAACAAGTGACCCCCAAATTTTAATTTTCTTCTTACAAAGGCTTATTACATGCGTAGATATACCTTGCACCATTTCATGTTATTGAACTGTAGACAAAGTATAATTCCCACCATGTTATCAATTGCTGCTACAGCATCTTCTGGCAATTCAAATTCAATGAAAGCAAAACCTCTGTGCTTCTCAGTCTCATAGTCAAGGGGGATCTGTACATCAACTATGTCACCAAATGGGATGAATGCAGACCGCAGAACCTCCTCTGTCACCTCATCAGCCAGTCCTCCTTCAGGGTAAAAAGGCATGGAGTCAATATCATGTTTAGCTAATAGTCTGCAACTATAATAAATCACATTCAATGGTACTGGACATTAATAACCATTTCACATTTACACTTTTGACTTCCTAAGTTCAAAGTGAGTGTTAATAATGCAGTACTTATTTGTGAGGATGAAACTTTAATTTTGATAGATTTCAGTCTGTGTTTTATCTTAGTTTTGAATTTTTATTGCAAAACATTAGTTTCGAGAAGATGAAAAATAAAAACTAATGATTTTTTAAAGAAAAGATGCAAAATAATAATAATAATAATAATAATAATAATAATAATAATAATAATAAAAGGCCAAAAAATAGTTTTGTCCAGAATTGAAAGACTGGTGAAAGAGTAAAAATTTACTAAACCTTAGCCTAATAATTTCTGGACCGACAATATCTGGGTATAACATTGTTTTTAGAAATGATCTAGGCACTGTCCTCGAGAAACTGTCCCGCGCGCTCGCCTCCATTCCCGGCTCCCCCTTCGCAGCTCTTCCACCCAGCTGATTTGACGTCACATAAAATGAGAAATATATGGTATATCATTTTGTTTCTTTATGCAGGGGTTCCTTGAGACGTCATGTATTTTAAGGGTTACACAAGGGTAAAAAGGTTGAGAAACACTGCCTTATTCGTTACCATTTCTCTCTCTCTCTCTCCTTATTCGTTTTCATATTTCTCTCTCCCACTCTCTCTCTCTCTCTCTGACCAATAGCGTGGTTTCATATATATTTGACATCAAATCAGCTGGGTGGAGGAGCTGTGAAGTGGGAGCCAGGAATCGAGGCAAGCACACGGGACGGTTTCTTGGGGACAGTGCCATGATCTACTTCAAAAAAAGAGATCAGTTGTGAAATTATTCAAGAACTGCATTTATATAAACCTAACCTATTCTAATCCTTGAATGAAAGTGCTTAAGTTATTTCAATATTATCTCAACTCTCAAATACAGCATGTCAAGCTTTTCGTCTTATCACCTCACCGGTCAGACTGACTGTCTTCAGCCTCTTTCTCACCACCGGAGTGTTGCATCTCTTGCTAACTACTACCTCTATTTTCATGCTAACTACTATTCTAATCTCGCTAACTACATGCCTCCCTTCCTCCTGCTGCTTCGCTGCATAAGGCTTTCTTCTTCCTCTCACTCCTATTCTGTCCAACTCTCGAAGACTAATACAAGAGTTAACCAGTATATTCTGGAACTCTCTGCCTGTGTCTGTATTTCCAATTTCCTATGATCTGAATTAATTTGAGAGGGAGGTTTCAAGACATTTATCCCTTTCTTTTGGTTAACTCTCTTGGACCTGGAAAGAGGACGGGCAACTAAGTGGGCCTTTTCATTATTTCTTGTTCCCCTTAGCCATCTTTCCCCTTTTACATAGAAAAAAAAAGAACCAATGAACTTACCCACGTACAAAATCCTCTTGTTATTAGACATAATCACCTGTTATGCACAAATATTGAAAAGGAAACTATTTGTCTGTTAAATGTTTAAAAAAATAACTTTTTTTCAGAGTTGTGGGGTCTGAGCTATCAGACGTTTTGATGTCCTATGAAGGGCACACTCATTCTTCTTTTAACTTGCTTAGCTCTATATCTATCGCCTGTAGGTTATCACGTTATGTCTCGCACTCAGCGGCGACGGGTCAACATGTAAACAAATTGAAGGGACGGTCTTGGTTTGAGCGTGGTTTATATATTTACATATTAAAATGAATAATTACATAAACTGTCTAATTTTCAATTATATAAAAATATTGAAACAGATTTATAGATTTTATCTATATATTTTTTTTCGTTTTTTTTATAGTTTTGTTGTTGTCAGAAAAACAGGATGAGAAGTGTTCTTCCGCTGCTGTTCCGCAGCGCGACAGCATAAACCTGCTGATGGCAAGATGTGGAGACGTTTCATGTGGCGAAGAGGGAGAAATGGGCAACTATAAATCAGTGGAATTCATATTAATGGTTTGAAGCACAGAAACTTAAGAGCTCCCTTTATGAAAATTTAAAGCGACGAGAGCAAGAGTGGCCTCAATGAAAGCTAAGATGTCCACAAATAGAAACATGATAGGTAATTATATTGCAGTATGAAAACGTCTCGGCATCCTGACGTCATAATGATAGTGCATGGTGGGAGGTGAGGAATTGTCGGCATTTTTTTTAAAGTATAATAAGATTACCTTTCAGCAGGAGTGGATCAGCAGGGTACGGCCTTTGTGAATTCCTGCTGCTGGAAAAGACGGAAAACCTACCTTTTATCCACTCTCCATACTTCCATAAGCCGAGAGGACAGGTCATGAAAGGAAATACTTGTGATTGTAAGTACTGCTATATTTGTGTATAGTTAAAGATATGGCTTAACTGTGTAGCCAATAGTGTGTGTGTGTGTGTGTGTGTGTGTGTGTGTGTGTGTGTGTGTGTTTCACTGTTTGATCTGCTGCAGTCTCTGACAAGACAGCCAGACGTTACCCTACGGAACGAGCTCGGAGCTCATTATTTCCGATCTTCGGATAGGCCTGAGATCAGGCACACACCACACACCGAGACAACAAGGTCACAACTCCTCGATTTACGTCCCGTACCTACTCACTGCTAGGTGAACAGGGGCTACACGTCAAAGGAGACACACCCAAATATCTCCACCTGGCCGGGGAATCGAACCCCGGTCCTCTGGCTTGTGAAGCCAGCGCTCTAACCACTGAGCTACCGTGTGTGTGTGTGTGTGTGTGTGTGTGTGTGTCTAACGTTACTGATTACTATAAAAAACAAACAAAAAAACATGGAGTTACAATAGCACCTCAAGACCACGGGAGGGTCATGATGGATGAATAATCTAAATGGGAATTTTTATAATGTAATTTTCTTATCAATGTATGAATGTAGTCCTGGGGTATCACTAGATCTATATATATATATATATATATATATATATATATATATATATATATATATATATATATATATATATATATATATATATATATATATATATATATATATATATATATATATGTGTGTGTGTGTGTGTGTGTGTGTGTGTGTGTGTGTGTGTACTTTTTTTTTATCACAAACTACTTGATAATTATAATCAATTGTAATGATGGTTAATAATCAGTCTCATTAGTTCACGTGATTATCGTAAAAAATTGCTTTAATATCTATAATAGTGCGTCATGGCAGCGTGTTAATTGTTTGTTGGAAAAGAGCTTGGTGTTGGGAGATTGAAGCTTTGGGTTGATTCGTGAGTAACTCACAATGCTTTTTATCGTCCCGCACAGTTGCACTACATAATCGCCGCCCGAGAGGTGTTGTAATAGGGATATTGTTTCATCACTCATCACTCTCACGATGAGTCTCACGTCCATATCGACAGATGTTTTGGGATCTAATGGATCTTATTGCGATTTTCAAGTCTGTTCGCATGTTATCAGTGACGGCTAAACAGGGTCTCGCATTCTAAAACGTTTCTTGTTGCCTATGTGATTTGTCGGGCCAGCGTGTGGTTTAGTTAACCAGAGGAAGAAATACAGTATACATAATCTTAGCGCTCCATTATACTTGTTATCGCTTCCCTTACCTTATCTCTCCGTATCTTGTTTATTACACAGCAGTTAAGTCTTGTTGTTCTTCAGAGTTTTCAGGACATGCTAGTGTTAATTTGAAGCATGAATAGAAGGAAAGTGTCTGGTATTACAAAGGATTTGCTGATGGTGGTGTAGTGATAGATATTTGACTGCTAATGACAACACGATACTTATATACTTATTACTTCTTATAAACAATTTTCACCCTTTCATTGCTATATGCCACAGTTTTCATTCATTATCAAACACTCCCAAAGGATGTACTCGCTGGAAAAAAGCTACAATATTTTTCTAGTATCCTTTTTTTTCTTTTTTCTTTTTATATGCACAAGGTTGTACACGTAAAAAAAAAAAAATTTCTTGCATCCCTTTTTTTTTCGTGTGTATATGCACATAAGGACTCTATGCATTCATTGTTTTCTGTGCTATAAATTAATGCATAACACATTCTAAAGATTAAACAACTTCACTGAACACAAACATAAGACACTAAAAGGTTGAAACTAATGTATCTGTCAAAAGTGGTGTCTTTCCACGGTATAATTTCACCAGACCGTTTTACTAATTCCAAGGAGAAACAATAGCAGTCACAAGAGTTAGCAGAGGGGGATGAGGAGGTATAGTGGGTTCAGCCATTATGAGGTGCAAGTTACAGCCCCACGTGGCGCTCCTGGTTTTGCTTATCCATGGAATTAGGAGGCTAGATCACTGTTGTGGTTTGTACCCTGTGTGTAGGGTACGGCAGTCAGTCTCTCTCTCTCTCTCTCTCTCTCTCTCTCTCTCTCTCTCTCTCTCATAGTAATAAAATGTTGATTCCATATATCAGAGAGAGAGAGAGAGAGAGTAGAGTTTGCCATGTAATGCTCGTTTTGTTTCCATATCAGTTTCATGCAGTGGTCTCTCTCTCTCTCTCTCTCTCTCTCTCTCTCTCTCTCTCTCTCTCTCTCTCTCTCTCTCTCTCTCTCTCGTCACTTCAGGAATCATAGACGCACGTGCGGTGGAGGAGGTGCTTGGTCTTACGGCCATATTCAGAAACGCCTTGCCTTTTCACCACGACAATTTTTCAAGTCCCATTTAGGCAACTAGCTGGATTTTCAAGACACTTTCTCCTTATATTCAATTAGAAATCCTGCTAATCCGTCACCAAAACCATAAAAACATCCTTAAAAAACATGAGTATCTTCAATTAGAGCCTTTTGAAACAGTCGTCGGGAGAGTGCAAAGCGTTTCTAAATAGGGCTATTAGTCTGCCACCACATTCTGAAACCTCTCAGCGTGTTCCTCATCTATACTCACAAGTTTATAGAGAATGTCACTAGAAGCGGGGGGGGGGGATTTTTGTTATAGTGTTTCCATGAGTATTGATGTGGTTTAACAGAGTCTCTACTGCCAATGGGATGAAATGTATGGGGGTATAATGATAGAATAAGTATAATCATCTCTGTGGCTTTTGTTTGTAGAGTCAGTATTAGTTCCCATGAGAGCGTGAAGTGTTTCAGTATATGGGCTGCTGTCTGTCTGTCTGTTTCTTGTATCTCTCTGTGTCTCTGTCTCTGTCTATCTGTCTGTCGGTCTGTCTGTCTGTCTGTCTGTTTCTTGTATCTCTCTGTGTCTGTCTCTGTCTATCTGTCTGTCTGTCTGTCTGTCTGTCTGTCTGTCTGTTTCTTGTATCTCTCTGTGTCTCTGTCTCTGTCTATCTGTCTGTCTGTCTGTTTCTTTTATCTCTGTGTTTCTGTCTCTGTTTGTCTGTTTGTCTGTTTCTTTTATCTTTCTGTGTCTCTGTCTGTGTCTCTCTCTCTCTCTCTCTCTCTCTCTCTCTCTCTCTCTCTCTCTCTCTCTCTCTCTCTCTAGATGATTAGCCGCGTTCTCAAGAGTGCTTCATGTTGTTTATCACCAAAACCATAAACAAGCAAAAAAAAAAAAAAAAAAAAAAAAAAAAGAAAACACTCTTAAAGAACCAATTAAGTAGTTTCAAAATATTGTCCTATTTTGAGGTTTTACTCTGAAAAAAAAAAAAAAATCACTCCTGAGTTTTTAATTGCCAGCGTCTCTTTGTGAAGCAAACCCAACTTTCGTTATTATGGACCATTAATGCTGTCCCTGAATTACCTAGATATCGTGATTGTGAAAGCATGTGACAGACGAATAGACAAGCAGACAGGTAGGTCGAGCGTTCCTGACACTACAGATACTGTTTGATCGTTAATTTTTATTTCATAGCCTTGACATAATTGTGGCTTCTGTGTTTGGTTCAATATTGCTCATCTCACGGCTTAACTACTACTTTCCTTGCACTTTTTACTGTAAAAGGGCGAGTTTTTAGTCTACTGAAACTAATAACTCTTTAGATTTTAATTACCATCTTCTCTCCGTGCAGCACACCTTGTCTTCGTTATTATATACCTGAATTATGCATCATGGCTGTGAAAACGCGTGACAGACGGAGAAACAAGTAAACAGACAAATAGAGCGCTCTTTATTCATACAGATATGGGTAGATGTTTTTCCTTTTTTTACCACTCCACACCCTTGAGCTATTTCGTATTTACGGCTTGGTTTTATGGTTTAATATTGCGCATCTTCCGCGGCTTAATTAAAGGCTGTATGTTCGATTCTGCATCTGGTCGGGATTGGAGGAATTGCGGCGCAGGGAGTAGTCTCGTGATGAAGGGTAAGGGTTAACTAGTAATGTGTGCTGTTGGACCTTGCTATGGATGTGTGTGGCCAGATGTGCTATGCCTAAGCTCTGGGATGTACTCTTGAAAACCCTGCTAATCATCTCTGTGGCCTTGTAAAATAGTCGTGGTTAGAGAGCAAAGCGTTTCTGAATACGGACCTTACTCCTGCACTTTCATAACACAAGCCCTAGCTCGTATATAGTATGGTGGTCCACGAGACTAGCTGTCCCTTTCCACCAGCGTCGTTGGTGGTTTGTCTTGGCACTCAGTGTGGTATGCAGATAGTTCGATAAATAGATGTTCGATTTCGGAGAGATACGATTAGCGCTCCCTCGTATCCGTATCGGGCGCCATGACCTCCTTGTTGATGATGGTTGGAAAAGTTGGGAAGTTCTCAGTGGGCCTTTTACTTAAAAATCTAAAAGGAAAAAAATAAATAAATAGTGGGTGGAGGCACGTGGGAAAATCGCTCGGCCTGCAGCACCTCTGAGCACGCCACGTCTTGTGTGGGACGCTTCACCTCTTGCCTGCTGTGCTGCTGTGGCCATCCTTTTTTATTATTCAACGCACCGTGAAAGAAAGAGAGGAAAAGAAAAAAAAAATCGTTTGCATGAACACACAAGTAAAGAAAGACTTGAAGAGCTTTATTATGCTACAGAAGTATTCAAGAGACTATAGCACAAAAGTAAGCGCCTAGGAAATTGTAGATGATTATGGGGAAAAAATTTGCTTATCAGTGAAAGAGTTGAAGCGTAGTGCACTCCAAAGCAGAGGAGAAATAACGCGAAAAAAAAACTTTGTTTTGCGTATATGTTTAGGACCATATGAGATATTTTTTTCTTTATTTTACAGTGTAATTATTAAAGGCATACACTACTCAATATCTTCACACCACATCTCACCACGCCACACAACAGCCCAGCTATGACTTACCATGCCATACCACGTTATACCACGCCACGCCACGCCATACCACACCACGCTACATTACGCTACACCACATCACACCACACCACGCCACATCATGCCACAGCCATGAGTTCTAAAAGCGTCGTACAAGATTTGAGTGAAGGACAGGTGGCGAGACTCCTGTAACAGACCTCCTCCAGCGACGTCTTGTTCTCTACCTCCAGGATCCGCTCCTCTCAGCTGACCTGCCCAGCCCCCTCTTCCGCATGCACTTCACCCCACCTGCTCCGCACCCCCCCCCCACCGCTCTCCTATGCACCTCAGATTCCTAGATTAAGCCTCAACCGGTGGGGAGGGAGTCCCTGCTATCAGCCTCACCCAAATTTCAGTCTCATAATGGAATACAAAAAGCGGCTCATTCGTGCATTATTACGTTTTGTTTTGCACACGAACTGCTGCTGCCTGGATCAGCTGACCCGCCCGTGCAGCGCCACGGCCCGGTGGTGGTGGTGGTGGTGGTGGTGGTGTGTTTGTCTTATCAGCGCTCTCATGCCGTCCCTCGTGCACTCGTAAGCAGAGAGGGCGTGTCTGAGGTGTGCCTAAGCTGCGAGGGAAGCAACAATGGACGTCGGTATAAAAAGCGAATAAGAACCAGCAGCAGCAGCAGCAGCAGCAGCCTCGACCAAAGAGAGTAGCGGCCTAGCAAGTATTGACCGGCGGACACGATCGCCACGAGCGTACTGCCAGGCACCGTAGTGGTGAAGCTCGCGTGCTCGGCGGGGTGGCACTGGTGGCTCTTATGGTAGTGCTACCCAAGGCCGTCGTGCCGCCCACCCACCGAAACCAGCCACGATGCCGCGGCACCGGGACCTTTCCGATGAGTTTCGTTCAGAGGTGATGCTCGTCCTCGCGGTGACGGCGGCCCTACTTGCGGTAACGGGCTGACTTTTGTGTAGTGGACGCCTGGCCCAAAACTCCATTAGATTTTTACGCGAGTGTGATGCGTGTGATCGAGTTTGCAAGCGTGAGAATGTAGGTGTGCGAGGTGTGGTGGCGATGTGGTGTGTGGGACGAGAGGCGATGCGCAGCGCAACCTCTGAGCAAACCAGCGGTGGAGGTTGCCTGTAGCTTTAGTCTGACACCATTCGGCTCCCGGTGAGGTGTGCGGCCACGCGCGGCACGGACACTCAGAGTGAAAAAGAGAGGGAGTGCCCGTTTGGACTCACGCGAGAGAAGCAGTGATCCGTGGGGCTCGGGGACACTCAGCCGCGCCGCCATGGAGTGTGACAACATCAATCGTGAGTATCCTGACGAAGGAACACCCTCCGTCACCACCACCACCACCACTGCCGTTGCTGCTATTGCTGCTGCTGCTGCTACTGCTCCTCAGCCCATCCCACCTGGCCCCTGTTGTCCCCAGCCCCGCCACCCAGGCACCGCGAGGGGTTGTCGCCCCCCGCCGATGCCGTGCTGGCCTGTCATGTGGCACAACGACTCAGCGATTCTCCGCGACGGAAACAGATTCACCGTCGTTGAGTCGGTCGCGCTGCGTTCCTCCGCCTGCTGACGCGGGCACGTGGCGGGGCGCTGAGGGTAGGGGTGGCATGGGTCAGGGGTAGTTAGTAGTGGTCAGCAGAGCAGCAGTACATCCTCATACCTTCCATTCTGGGATTGTTTTGGAGTTATTTTCGTATCGCTCTGGCTGACTTTTACTTTCCGAGTAACATGTGTATTGAATCATGTTCCGTGTCTATGTTATTACTGATGCAAAGTTTCAAGAATTGTAAATGACATTTTTTCTTCCTCTGTTTACATTAAAAGTTTGTATGGGGCAGTTAGGCTCGGAATTTATTTATAACATTGGGAGTCTGTATATGGCAGTTGTTTTTCTTTCTTTCTTTCCTTTTTCGTTCTTCGTTCTTCCCTGTTCTTTTTCTCTTTATTTTAAGAATGATAGAAAATTGTACTTCACAGCGTTGTTATGTTTCTTGAGAGTGTTATGAGTATGCACAGTACGTAGCAGTTAAGTCAGGAATTTTGAGAATGGCAACGGATTGTATGTGACTGAAAGTTCAAGTTACTAAAATAAATAAACAATCAAAATAGAGATAAAGATAATGATAAATAAAAATGTATGACCATCCCTCCACGCCACACAATCTAAGTAGAAGAACGTTGCAATGATAGTGATGTATATATGCAGCAACGAAGCATGCGGTGTTACAAGCGAAAATAGAACAAGTCTGGCCCGCTGGAGTGAAACCAACGTGCATAACTCTAAAACATTCCCCGTGCGTCCACTCCTCGGTGATGCACGGGGCCAGCGGGAGTGATGGCCGGCGTGAGCAAAGACGCGGATACTGGAACGGGATGATTTTTTCCAAACCTAATTTAACCTTATCCTGACTAACTTCCACTGCGACACGAGACAATTAACACCACCAGAATTAACACATGAAATCTTTATAAGTATCTACAAGAAAGAAGAGCATGAAAAGAATACTACAGTTTTTCAATTTTTACCCAGTTTAAAGATTGTTGGTGGCTGCAGAACAAGTAAAGATGTCTCGAGTGATTAGTAATTAAGGAACGATGTGTCAGTTAATGAGAGGGTTAAGTGAAAAGGAAATATACCTCTAGCGATTGGCAAGATTGTTTTTCATGCTCCCAGTGGTTGTTTAGTTAGTATTCTTGACCATCAGTGAGGGAAACAAGCAAGCAAGGGGGCGTGGCATTTAATAATTTGTGAGGCCCCCGCAATAAAAACAACAACAATTAGAGAACAGAGCGTTAAATCAATAGAAAATACTATTCCAATGTTTACACTTGTTATTCGGTATTTTTTTTATTTATTTTTCTCTTCATCTCAATAACCTCTCCTCGTTCGTGTCACTTATCAATACTGTGGTGGTGGCGGTGGTGGATGGTGGTGGTGGTGGTGGTGGTGGTGGTGATGGTGATGGTGATGGTGGTGCCCTACTTACTAACTTCTATGCATAATGATTCGCTTCTTCTATCTGTCTGTCTGTCTGTCTGTCTGTCTGTGTGTTTGTGTACGTATATCACTTCCAGTCCGTGTGTAAGTCTTGTTATAGATTCTTGTGTGTGTGTGTGTGTGTGTGTGTGTGTGTGTGTGTGTGTGTGTGTATGTGTGTAGGTCAAGGCTTCCCGTCTCTGCCCTACTCGGGAGGTTCGTTTGGGCGGGGAGAGAGCGGAAGGACAGTGGTGAGGTTAAAGGGGGTGAGGAAGGGAGGAAAGCCAGTAGTGAGGGTGGTGAGGGAGAGTGAAGAAGGGAGAAGTGATAAGGATAGCGAGGGTGATAGTGACGGAGGAAGATGTTATAGTAACGCGTGAGGGAGGGAGGGAAGGCAGTGACTAAGATTATGAACTATCTCTCTCTCTCTCTCTCTCTCTCAAGTAACAGCATTAATTTTTTTCAGCATTTATTTAACTATCTATCTATCTATCTATCTATCCATCCATCCATCTATCTATCTATATATCTATCTGTCTATCTATCTATTTATCTATCTATCTATCTGTCTATCTGTGTATCTATCTATTTGTCTATCTATCTATCTACCTACTTATCTATCTCTGTGTCTATCCACTTATGTATGTATGCTTTTACTATGTATGTGTGTATGTATGTATGTATCTATCCATCTACAATGTCTAACAAAAATGTAGGCTTAGGTATGAAATATAGGTCTGATTTGTAGGCTCTTTCAGGTGTTCTCTGATTAATGGAAGTGAGAAAGGACCCAACCTGGTATGTGTGTGTGTGTGTGTGTGTGTGTGTGTGTGTAGGTAGGTAGGTATTTAGTGTAGTATTTTCTGTTAGAGAGAAAAAGATAGATAGATAGATTGATAGAAGATAGAGAGATAGATAGATAGATAGATAGATAGAGAGAGGGAGAGAGAGAGAGAGAGAGAGAGAGAGAGAGAGAGAGAGAGAGAGAGAGAGAGAGAGAGAGAGAGAGAGAGAGAATATTACTGACTGTTCTTGGTCATTCAACTCTTTCGTGTTTCTAAAATTTTGACTGATAGCAATGTTGACTCTTCGATGTGTGTGT
>NC_059272.1:20375985-20378485 GCF_017591435.1 Portunus trituberculatus | reverse complement strand
GGAGGAAGAGGAGGAGGAAGAGGAAGAGGAAGTTAAGGAAGAGGAGACGCAGAAGAAGCCCTGAAGGAGACAAGAGGAAACGAGATTGGATTGTTATTGTATTGGTGAAGGAAGAGGAGGAGGAGGAGGAGGAGGAGGAGGAGGAGGAGGAGGAGGAGGAGGAGGAGGATGTGGGAGTAGTGGTAATTGTAGTGGAGTCTATTGATGAGGAACTGAAGCAAGAAGTGGTGGTGGTGGTGGTGGTGATAGGAAAGAAGTGGAAGAGGAGGAAGAGGAGAAGCAGGAGGAAGAGGAAGAGAAAGAGGAGGAACTGTATGGTAGAACTGATAGTAAGAGAGATGCCCGTTTACCCTCTCTCTCTCTCTCTCTCTCTCTCTCTCTCTCTCTCTCTCTCTCTCTCTCTCTCTTATCTCATTCCTCCTTTCAATGTCCTTATTTTTACCCTCCCTCCTCCTCCCTCCTTCCCTCCCTTCTTCCTTCCTTCCTTCCTTCCTTCCTCATCTCCCACTATCTCCATTCTTTCCTCTTCCTCCATCCACTCTCTCAAATAAGCGAATGAATGAAGGAACGGAGGAGGAGGAGGAGGAGGAAGATGAGGAGGAGGAGGAGGAGGAGGAGGAGGAGGAGGAGGAGGAGGAGAAATAATAAGCATTGGTCTGCGCAAATATTAGAGAGAAAAAAAATATATCGCATTCTTTTCTTTTTTTTTTTTTTTTTTTTCCTCGTTTTTAATTTTCCAATACTTTCCATTTTCTGTTGTGTCTGATTTTTCTTGTTCTTTTTTCCCTCTCTCTTTTATCTTTAGTTTTGTTTTGGTTTCTTTTCTCTCTCTCTCTCTCTCTCTCTCTCTCTCTCTCTCTCTCTAATTTTTCTCTCTCCCTTTCATTATTTTCTTTTCTCTTGTTATTTTCGTTTGGTTTTGCTTGTTGCTGTTGATTTTGTTGTTGTTGTTGTTGTTGTTGTTGTTGTTGTTGTTGTTCTTTTTCTTTTCTTTCATTAAGTTTTTTTTTCTGTTTTGGTTCGCTTCATTTCTTTGTTTGTTTATTTGTTTATGTGTTTGTTTACAACTTTTCATTGATTTGTTTTCTCTCGTTTTCTTTTCTTCTTTTTCTTCCCATTGTTCTGTTTGCTTATATGTAAAGGTGTTTTGTTTTTCATCCTTTCTCTCTCTCTCTCTCTCTCTCTCTCTCTCTCTTTCTCTTACTGCCTCTTTGTTTGTTTTTTTCTTTCATCTCACCTCTTTCCTCTCCCAAACCTACTCCCTTATTACTTTACTCTCTCTCTCTCTCTCTCTCTCTCTCTCTCTCTCTCTCTCTCTCTCTCTCTCTCTCTCTCTCTCACTCTCTCCTTTTTCCCCTCTTTCCATTTTTCCCTTCACTCGCTTTCCTCTTCCTCCCTCTCCTCTCCCCCTCTTCCCTCTTCACTCTGAATCATCCTGGCGCCCGTCGCGTGAGGGGAAGAGAGGGAGAGGGAAGGGGAAGGGGAGGAGGAAAGAGAGGGGAAGAGAAGGAATGGTGTTGAGATGGAAGGGGAGGGAACAAAAAGAGTGAGAGGAAGGGAAGGAGGAAGGGAGAGATAGAGAGAGAGGGGGGGAGGGAAAGAGGAAGTGAAGGATATGAGAAAAGCGAAGAAAAGACGGAATATTGGAGAGAGAGAGAGAGAGAGAGAGAGAGAGAGAGAGAGAGAGAGAGAGATGAGCAAAAAATTATGGTGGTGGTGATGATGATAGTGAATGTGGAGTGATAGTAGGGGGGGGTTATAGTTAAGTAGTAGTAGTAGTAGTAGTAGTAGTAGTGATAGTGGTAGTAATAGTAGTAGTGGCAGTAGTAGTAGTAGTAGTAATAACAATGATAATAATAATAATAATAGTAGTAGTAGTAGTAGTAGTAGTAGTAGTAATAGTAGTAGTTAGTAGTGGTAGTGGTGGTGATTTAATAGTTCCCTGGAGTTATTGTTGTTGTTGTTGTTGTTGTTATTGTTGTTGTTGTGGAGTTGATCTTGTTCCTGTGGTGGTGGTGGTGGTGGTTGAAGTTTTAAGTGGAAGTGATTTTGGTGGCAGTTAGGAAAGGAAGTATGTTGTGGTGATGTTGTGGTGAAGGCAGGAGGAGTGAATGTCCTGTATGTGGCGAGGGATGAGTTACGAGTTATGAAGGATGGAGCTGTGGTGGTGGTGGTGGTGGTGGTGGTGGTGGAGTATAGTGATGATGATAATAAGGAGGAGCAGGAAAAGGAGGAGGAGGAGGAGGAGGAGGAGGAGGAGGAGGAGGGAGGAGGAGGGGAGGAGGGAGGAGGAGGAGGAGGAGGAGGAGGAGGAGGAGGAGGAGGAGGAGAAGGAGGAGGAGGAGAAAGAAGAAAAGTAAAGATGTAAAGAAGGAAGAAAAGTAGTGAAAAGGAGACGAATGAGAAGGAGAAGGAGAAAGAGAACAACAACAACAACAACAACAACAACAACAACAACAACAACAACAACAAGAGAATAAGGACGACGAATAAACCTAAA
>NC_059272.1:20345985-20365985 GCF_017591435.1 Portunus trituberculatus | reverse complement strand
TAACCTCCCCGTCACAAACACACACGTTACGTAAATATTTGCACACGTGTTTCAATTAAGATCCACTCACACCTGTCTGTCCACACAACAATCAAGCTTATATTAATGTCTCTCTCTCTCTCTCTCTCTCTCTCTCTCTCTCTCTCTCTCTCTGATCAGACTATTAACTTAACATTGACGAGGAAGAGAAAGAGGAAGAGGAGGATAAGAAGGAGAAGGAGGAAGGAAGGAAGGAAAGACTTAAGGAATAAATGAAAGGAGAATAGTTATGGAGGCAAGAAGTCGAGTCAGATTTAAACTTGGTCGTAAGATCTGAAGTTGAGAAGAAAGTAAGAAGAGAAGAAAAGAAAAGAAAAAGGAAGATAAAAGGAAAGGGACACACACACACACACACACACACACACACACACACACACACACACACACACACACAAGAAGAACAGGTAGGTGCCTACATCAAGTGAAGGAAAGGCTAGGCTAGATAAACAGATACGAAGACAAGACCTTGGTAGTCTTGCTCCAGCCCTGCACACTACAAGGTAAACAAACACGGCTTGGTAAATAGACACGTGCTGAAAAGTAGACCAAAAAGAGAAAACAAAAACAAAAAAACGCATCCCAGAAAGAGAGAGAGAGAGAGAGAATACAAAAAAAAAAAAAAAAACAGACAGAAACCAAGGGACATAGAAACACAAAGAATCAGGAATAGAATTAAAAGCAAAGACAAGGATTAATTACTGTGAGGTGATGATGGTGGTAGTAGTAGTAGTAGTGGTGGTGGTGGTGGTTGGGTACGACTATGAAGGATCTCTCTATCTCTCCGCACGACCTTCGCTTCCCCAAGGACATGACTGCGATGACGATGCTGTGCGAGGGGAGGGGAAGAATGGGAGGGAGGATGAGTGGCGGGCAGCGTATAAAGGTCCTGATGAACTAAGTGTTTATGAAGATTATATTTACTAGTGTGTGTGTGTGTGTGTGTGTGTGTGTGTGTGTGTGTGTGTGTGTGATGAGTGAGCAGTTAGTTTATGATGGATAGTGAGTCGATTTACTGATAAGACAGATGGATTCATTAATAAATAGATTGATAATTAGATGGATAGGTGAATGGATGAATAAATAGAAAGAGATAAATGGATAGATAGATAGAAAGATAGATAGATAGATAAGAAAGATAGAGAAGAAGAGGGCTGAAAAAACAGGAAGAACATTATAGAAACCAGCTCTTTCATCCTTATATAACCGAGATATCTTGGGCAATAAAGGAGACATGACCATCTTAAACCTTCGTTCACACACACACGAAGCTTACCCACCACCACCACCACCACCACCACCACCACCACTGCTGCTGCTGCTAATCTGCCCAACATATTGTAGCTTAGAATATTGAGGGCAGTTTTTACATTCCCCCTTGCAACACACTTCGTCCCCTACACCACCAAAGCCTTGTATTATCATCATCCTACGCGTTACAACTCTCTCTCTCTCTCTCTCTCTCTTATAATCCACCCATTTCGTTTATTTTATTATTTTTTTTTTTTTCATTTAAGCTCCCTTTTTAGGTCCTCCTCCTCCTCCTCCTCCTCCTCCTCCTTCGAAAAAATAATGAATGAAAATAATGATCACAAAAATAATGCAATACAATCGGTGTTCCAATATGATATCCAAATTTAATCAAAGTGGAGCTATCGGATGACTTTTACCGTAGCAAATGGTATCAAACTATTGGAAAACAGCAAAAAGGGCGTAACGTAGCGTAATGAAAGTCTGATGTGCCTCTGTATGTAACCGTTTGCTCTCTCTCTCTCTCTCTCTCTCTCTCTCTCTCTCTGTGATTGCATTTAGTGATTTTTATATATCTTTACACATTTTATTTACATTTTTTGCAGATATGAATCAAGTTTACTATGTTCCTGTGTGTGTGTGTGTGTGTGTGTGAATGGCTGGCTGGCAGGTCATAGTGTTTACTGAGCAGAGATGATGATCCCTGTCAATACACTATCTCGTTCACGTCCCGCCAGGCTCGTCCATTCTCATGCCTGCTGGGAGGACACACACACACACACACACACACACACACACACACACACACAGTTAAGTATCTTCATCTTTTTTTAAGAATTGTCATCAAAGGAAACGCCTCAAGTTTGAATTAATGAGAGAGAGAGAGAGAGAGAGAGAGAGAGAGAGAGAGAGAGAGAGAGAGATTTTAGTAAGTTGATATTTTAAAATTACATGACAGGGAGGGAGAAAGTACAAAAAAAATGCAAAAAAAGGGGAGACGAGAAAAAAATAATATATTCAAAGAACGAAAAAGAAAAAAAAAAATGAATAAAACACGCAAAAGAAGAACCATACTATTTCCACATACATACATACAAGCATACATACATGCATACATACATACATACAGTAAAAAAAAATACATTTTACAAACAATACCGTCCCTTCCCTGAGCTTACGAACAACCAGTCCTCCCTTTTTCCCTTTCCCACCCCTTCCCTTTCCCCTTCCCCCCTTTCCCTGGACCGTGACATGAAGCAGGAAGGAGGGGGATAATGCGCTTCTCTTCCCCTCACCCTCCCACACACCCCTTGCATGCCGCCACACCACCCAGGAAAGGGGCGGAAAGAATACCAGTAGTTAGGCTGAAGAAGTTATGGCCTGGCCTTTGCATTGGGACATTATGGGCGAGACCAGGCAGGATTATGCACCAACTTTTAGCCTGGATGTTGTAGTAGGTGGATAGACTCTAGGATAGAATAAGGATAGGCTAGGATACGTGTGGAGTTTTGGAATAGGCTTTGAAATAGACAAGGAATAGGCTACTTGGGTTTTTTGGGGTTTGTATGTTGTGACTGGGTAAGATAGATTAGGATAAGGTTTAGGAAATACTGGAATAGACTTTACTTTAGGGATAGGTTATAGGGAAACTGTGGAGATGGTTGAGTAAGAGAAGACCTAGAAAGGAAATCAAAATGGAAACGGAGAGAGAGAGAGAGAGAGAGAGAGAGAGAGAGAGAGAGAGAGATCCATACACTTATACACCACATCATAACACAAAACCACACATCTGTCTCACCACCACCACCACCGCACACCCACTTATACCCACCCGTTTCTCTTCTGCAGGATGGTCTGTACTCGGCCTTCATCCCTTGCTTCGTGTACTTCTTGCTGGGGTCCACCATGGAGATGAACATCGGGCCCACGGCGATCATGGCCCTGATGACCTACCAGTACAGCAGCAGCGGCGGGGTGGTCTATGCCGTGCTCCTCTGCTTCACCTCAGGCCTCATAGAATTCGTGTCCGGTGTTATCAACCTTGGTATGTGTGTGTGTGTGTGTGTGTTCATTATTATACATATTTTTTTCTTTTTTTCTTTCTTCATATGAACGTGATGTTACGCTTTCCTCTCTCTCTCTCTCTCTCTCTCTCTCTAATCAATCAGTCGCTTCTTCTTCTTCTTCTTCTTCTTCTTCTAATTTCATCTTCTGTCATAAACACTTGGAAATTTTTTTTCTCACACACTGATGTTTTACTTTCTCATCGTTTTGTAACAAAAAAATATTGATATGATTCTCTCTCTCTCTCTCTCTCTCTCTCTCTCTCTCTCTCTCTCTCTCTGAATGTCTTTGCGATCAACCCAACCCATTCAATGCTAGACAAGTTCCCGTCAACTATAACTTTGAGTCACAATTTTGTATTCAGCCTCCGGTGGTTATGTAGCCTAGAAAAAGAAAAATACTCCTATTCTCCTTTTTTACAATGCTCTGAATGAAAAAAAGGACTTCCACAGCAAGGAAAGAATTAATTTTAGGTACATTCTTTCAAACAGTAACAAAGGGAGTTAATTATATCACATCGTTTATTATAAGTTGTTCCTCATTCTTCCGCGTAGTAATGAATCTCATCACTACTATGACACATTTTCATATTTATTGTGGTTACCATGTGGTGATTTTATACAGCTTCAGAAACTTATGTAAGAAGATTGAAATAGTGAAGACTGGCCACCGATTTTCTAACCTCCATAAACCCTTCCTGATGTAAATAGATCTTCTAATCATACCCAAAAGTCTTGGTAAAAATGTAACTTAGTACTGAAGGATTAATATTTTTCAGCGTTTTTAGTTGTAGTATCCGTGTGGTATTTTTTTTTTCCTTACAATCCCCGCTAATTGAATTTCTCCGCACTAAGAGAATTATATAGTCCCTGGAATATTGAAGTGTGTGTGTGTGGTTCGTCACATCTTCAAACTTTCTTTTCAAAATATTTAGTTTCTCACATTTTTCTTGTGTATTTTGCACATTCACGTGGTATTGGAAGCTGTGGAGGCTATCACTGATTCCCATACGTTATCAACAATGTCCTTAATTCATCAATAAGGACATCAGGTGGGTTTTCCTTTATTATTTTTTTCTTAATTTCTTTCAGTATTTTCTTCACATCTAAAGTTTCCAAGGCTTTCGGTGATTCCCATAATTTATCAGCGAGGATATTAGGTTATATTCCCCTTAATTTATCAACTAGGAACATAAGTTTTCCCTTCTTTTCGTTTCTTTTCACTCTCGGTCCCAAAGTAAGAGTGGAGATTGCTTATCGATCGCTCGCCGACCTTCATCTGCCGCAGGGAAAGTAAACACAAAATACATGAGGAAATGGGAAGTTCTCTTTAGCAGGACTCCGAATGATCAGGGAACGCGGGGCTTAACTTGGGCTTAACGTGGCTTAACTTGTATCGAATTCCTAAAGGTGGAACAGGACGCGTAGTAGAGAAAATCCTTAACGCCTCCCCACGTCAGCCTCGCTACCACACTGCACCGCATTCATCATCATCATCATCATCACCATCCTCATCATGTATTATTATTATCATTACAATATACTCCAGGCTTCCAGCTAGTTTTGTTATAGGGCTTGTCTCTCTCTCTCTCTCTCTCTCTCTCTCTCTCTCTCTCTCTCTCTCTCATAATGCAGAATACGCATTTTTATTTATTTTTTTATTGATTTTATTTATTTACTTTATAGTGGTATTCTCTTTCATTTTTCCACTTTATTTCGAACTTGTGTTGTGTGAAATATCGTGTAATCTCTTGTAATCCATGCGGTTTCTCGGGGACAGTGCCTTATGATCATGCAAATTCTTTTTTTTTTTTTTCTAAGGTCTTTTGCTATCTGAAATCATTGCTAATTTCATATTATTTTCATTTCTCTCACTGCAACATTCATCATATCAACACAAGTATCTGAATCCCTCTTACAATCCGTATATCCTCTTCTCATAGGTTTTCTCATCAGCCTGAAGACTTGTTGCTACCGGAAGCTGCGTTTCGTAATTCGTGTGTCCTCGTCTTGCAGGCTTCCTCATCAACTTCATCTCGCAGCCTGTCATCAGTGGCTTCACCTCCGCCGCCGCCATCACCATCGCGTCCTCGCAGCTCAAAGCGCTCTTCGGCCTCTCCCTGAAAACCAAGGGCCTCGTGGACACCTGGGTCAAGGTCTTCTCTAACATTAAGGACTTCAGGTGGCAGGATCTCACGCTGGGCCTTGTGTGTATCGTCTTGCTACTACTGCTCAAGGTACACACACACACATTTGTATGTATTATACTTGCTCCCTTTAGTTGGTTCATAATACAGGCAATGAACGTTCAGTGTCTCACATTATTAGCGTGTCATTTGCCCCATGTATGTGTTATCATGGTCATTTATCCCAAATTTGTATTATTCTCACTATTTGCCTTATGCATTGTCCTTGTTATTTTATTTATTTATTTTTCTGTGAGTGTTCCAGTATGAGTCAATCATTAGTGTGTCACTTAAAGGGAGAAACATGTTACTTTCCCTAATACCAGAGAGAGGAGTGGCGTGGGAGGGGCGTGGATGTTACCCTCCCTAATACCAGAGCGAGGCGGCGTGTGGCGTGTGGCGTGGGAGGGATGTGGACGTGAGCTGCATGACTTAATTACTTGTCTAGCTCAGGTGGAACTCAATTTTACCGTTGGTCATTTTTTTTTTACCTTTTTCACTTACCTATGTGGGGAGTGCAGTGAAATGCAAAATATTCTGTAAGTCATCGTCATTATTTTTTTTTTCTCCAGATTATTTTATTAGATACATATTTAATTGTGTATATAGAATTTAGACCAATATAGAACAAAACCTCATCATTTCCCTTATAGAAAAACTAATTGTTTTACTCCGACCATTTTAATTTTTTTCGTTAACAGTCATAATTCACTGTAACATGAAGCATATAAAATCATTATTCCTACCATTACCATGCTGTCAATTTAATGTATTGTATACCATTAGATGATTATTTTGGATTAGGGTGACATTTAGCAATTAATTACAAATATTTCATTGTTTTACTCTATGTGTTTTTATAAAGTCTGGAAATTGAACAGAACCAAATGTGTTAACTCATGTAATGATAACCACTTCTGTCAATCATCAGTGAAGACTTGTCATGAGTAATATACAGATGCTGCTGGTGTGGTTGAAGGTTAGGCAGGGCTGCAGGCTCCTCTCCATATGTAAACGAAGCAAAGTAAACTCA
The DNA here is from genome assembly GCF_017591435.1 of Portunus trituberculatus. Lineage (NCBI taxonomy): Eukaryota > Metazoa > Arthropoda > Malacostraca > Decapoda > Portunidae > Portunus > Portunus trituberculatus. The sequence continues at coordinate 20,359,416 of NC_059272.1, read as the reverse complement.
AAATTTGCGGATATGTAAATCTGTGCAGGGAAATAACTTTGGTACAAGAATTTTATGGGCATAGTTATGAGAAGTCCAGTTATCTGATGCACTCACTCCCACTTCACTTTGCTTTGACTCATTCAGTTCAAATTCCTACTGACAGTTTCCTTATAAACCCTGATTGATAAGTTCGTAATAGATAAGAGGAGTTAAGTCTCTCTCTCTCTCTCTCTCTCTCTCTCTCTCTCTCTCTCTCTCTCTCTCTCTCTCTCTCTCTCTCTCTCTCTCTCTCTCTCTCTCTCTCTCTCTCTCTCACACACACAGGTCTAATGGAGCAACACATGTGGTAGTAAGTTTTGCATGTATAGCTTAGAAAAGGTGAGCAACCAGCTGATGATCAGAAAAAAAATTACCCAAGTAAGGATAATCACTTTTTATTCCATCCATTATACATTACTCTTCCACTCTTGCAGGAGGTGCGGTCCATCCGGTGGCCATGTCTGGACCACAGTAGCCGTGGCCTGGGACAACGGGTGCTCAAGAAGGTGATTTTCTACCTCTCAGTGGGACGCAATGCTCTGGTAGTCATCATTGCTTCTGTCATCGCTTACTCCCTGGATGGCGATGACCAGCCCTTCACTATAACAGGTGTGTGGTTGGTGGAAGGCACTAAGGATGGTGGACGGACTGTTATAGGCCTAGTGATAAGGCTTGGATAGCAAATTAAAGAAAGGTTGGTGGTGTGTGCATCCCTCTGTTTGTCCAGTTATGTATTTATCTTTCCATCCTTTTCTCCATTCATTTGTTCTATGTATCCCTTTATTCATCATTCTGTACCAGTCCATCCAATTATTTTTTTTTTATTCACTTATTTTGCTGTCCATCTCTATCCATTCTCTTATTCACTCATCCATCCTTATATTCAACCTCTTATTCTTTTGCATATCCACTCATAAATTTATCCATTTCACTCTTCATATTTTTATTTCCTTGTCCATCAGTCTGTCCATCCACCCACTCATCTATCCATCCATGCTTTGCAGGTCATGTGGAGCCAGGCATCCCCAAGGCAAGTTTGCCAGCCTTCTCCACAATCAACACCAACACCAATGAGACAGTGCCATTCCCAGAGATCATGAGTGACATCGGCATTGGGGTGGTGATGGTGCCTTTCATCGCCATCCTGGACCACATTGCCATTGTCAGCGCCTTCGCCAAGGGACGCACCTTTGATGCCACTCAGGAAATCATCACACTGGGCATTGCTAACCTTGTTGGTTCCTTCTTTGGGTGAGGAGCTGTGCCTGCTGATCTTGAGACCTTCCTTTGTTATCTGGAGGGTTTAAATCATTTTGCTCTTGTCTTTACCTTTTTGTCTTGTATTTCATCTCATTTTGTTTTTTCATAATACTGTACATATTTAGTTTTTTTTTTTTATTAGTTTGCTTCTTCACCCCTTAATATTCATCTTTTCTTCCTTTCCTTCTTTTTGTATTTTATCCAGTTTCTGTAAACAGGATGCAAAACTAGGAATTAATGTAGATGTTCACTGGAAGAGCAGATTGTAATACGTAAAAGTGTGAACAGAAACTGTAAGAAGACTTAAGACCAACTTTGTTCAAGCAGTAACCTGATGCATTTTCATCAAATGTACCATGCAACCCTGCTCTACCTTAAATGTAAATACAGCTGGTAGTGATACCTACATAATATCCTGTAAAAAATTTCTTAATGTAATTCCCAGTTGTAACTCCACTTGAACTGCATTCACAGGTCAATGCCCACAACTGGGTCCCTGTCTCGGTCAGCCGTGAACCTAAGCAGTGGAGTGAGGACGCCTGCTGGGGGCCTGGTGACAGGAGTGATGGTGCTGCTGTCATTGGCTTTCCTCACCCCAGCCTTCAGGTTAGTCCTTAGTAGCAGGGCAGTTAAGAGTAAAGCCAAAAATATTTTTCTTGCAACATACATGGTAGTTGTTACAGATGATACTTAGGTTTTGTCTGGAGTCTTTATGGGGCCCTGCTATCCAAAACATACTTCTCATACATATAATGTTTGAATTAAGAAAGACAGAGCATCACATGGGCCATCAGGTACTGTGCTACTTTAAACTTTGATATTTACAAATTTATTTCAAAGTTTTTATTGTCATCATATATTGATAACAAACACGAAAACACTAATAAATAAGCAAAGCAAACCCATGCTTTACCACTTTTATTTGAGAAGAAATATCATAACTTAATCAATTGACCCTAAATTTCTTCCCTCTCACTCTCTTCAATAGATACATTCCGAAGTCCACGTTAGCAGCAGTGATCATGTGTGCAGTGATCCACCTCATTGACTACTCCATTGTCATGCCTCTGTGGCGCAGCAAAAAGATTGACCTGGTGCCCCTTCTGGTGACCTTCATAGCCTGCCTCATGTGGGGCCTGGAGTGGGGCATCCTGCTGGGCATTGGCCTTAACCTGTCCATGTTGCTGTTCTCCATTGCCACGCCCTCGGTGAAGGTCGCCCTCGTCCCTCCAGGGGTGAGCACTGTCCTCCATTAAAGCCTCTCAACCTCTCCTTGTTGGTGGAGAAATATTACTGTCACTAGTCTCTCTCTCTCTCTCTCTCTCTCTCTCTCTCTCTCTCTCTCTCTCTCTCTCTCTCTCTCTCTCTCTCTCTCTCTCTCTCTCTCTCTCTCTCTCTCTCTCTCTCTCTCTCTCTCTCTCTCTCTCTCTCTCTCTCATACTGCAGTCCTATCACCATCTCCACCTGCTGTCACTTGATCTGCCTGTCATAGCAAAACAATCGAGAATTTAGAGCTAATGAATTGTCTTATATAGTAGATTTTATTTATACAGGGTTTAAACTATGAATGTGATATAGGATTCTTCCTCTTTTTATTTTCATTGGGTTTTCACCTTAAATTGGTTTAAATCCTCAATTAATCTTTTCAAACACTGATACTTTAACTGATTTTATTCTTGAGTCTTTTGTTAAACTCATTTCAGAAATATTCCTTCCTTGATTTTTTTACTTTTGGTTCTCTTTCTTCTCAATGAGTATATGATTCTAGGCTACACTTGCCATAACTTCCCAGTGGTCTAATGTCCATCACTGTGGCCTATCAGAAGCAGCATGGTGGCTACGTCCTGGTGACTCCAGCACATGGTGTCAGCTACCCAAGCACATCCCACATCAGGGCTACCATCAGGAAGGCTGGGCTCAAGCAGGCTGGTGGCTCCCTCCCAGTGGTTATTGACTGCACCTTCATTGACACAGCTGACTACACTTCAGCTAAGGTGTGTTTCACTGTTTGATCTGCTGCAGTCTCTGACAAGACAGCCAGACGTTACCCTACGGAACGAGCTCAGAGCTCATTATTTCTGATCTTGAGATAGGCCTGAAACCAGGCACACACCACACACCGGGACAACAAGGTCACAACTCCTTGATATACATCCCGTACCTACTCACTGCTAGGTGAACAGGGGCTACACGTGAAAGGAAACACACCCAAATATCTCCACCCGGCCGGGGAATCGAACCCCAGTCCTCTGGCTTGTGAAGCCAGCGCTCTAACCACTGAGCTACCGGGCTGTGTGTGTGTGTGTGTGTGTGTGTGTGTGTGTGTGTGTGTGTGTGTGTGTGTGTGTGTGTTTATGTACTTACCTATTTGTTATATGTAGCCATTGAGTCAATCTAATATTGTCCTATCTCCTTATCTAACACCATATAACAGATGCTCCTTGCTTGCACCATCCCTATGTCCAGTAGTATGAAGAAACAGTAACAGACCAATAGCCCCACAGTGGTGAAACTTGAGGTTGTATTGTAGATTGGAACTATGATGATGATAGTAATAATGGTAGTAAAATATGTTGAGGATAATAATGATAATGACATTTTCAGGGCATCAAGGGCATGGTAGAAGACTTCCAGCTGCGTGGACAGACGTTGGTGTTCCTGTGTATGAAGCCTCGGGTACTGCAGACAGTGGCAGCCCTGCATGATGGCATCACAGTCTGCTCCAGCTTTGATGCCTTGCCTGAGGCTCTGGCAGGTAAGGGGCAGATTGCTCTGTAGTGGAAGTGGAAGTGTGGAGTGCTGTGTGGTGGCAGATGAGGGCTTGATTGCAGTGTGGTGGCTTGCTTGTAAAATGTATTGTCAGGCCACAGCACAGTCTTGGAGCTGCTGTGCTCAAACTTCACCCTCTGGCTGACCTTACGCCATCCAGGTTACCATCATCAGCTCTGCTTTCTGTCATTAATCACATAATTACTTAAATGTAATGGTTAGTACACTCAACTTATATGTAAGATTACATTAGTCTTTGAATGAAAACAGTTCTAAATCAAATAAAAGTAGTACAGTAAGCCCTTGCACTTGGCAAATTAATTAGTCTGGCGAAACTACTGCCAAATGCGAATTTCGCCAAGCATGAGTTCTTTATACTATTTAAATTGCCTAAAAAATGCCTCAATCAGTCTTTGGTCATTGCCAAAGTCCCTCTTTTGACCCCTAAAATACCATCTTTTGAGCTGAACAAAAATCTTTTGCCTTCACATATTAGAACATGTACAAAATAGACCGTTTCCCTTGCCCACTTTCATCCTTGCCGCCACCACCATTGTCCTTACCCCCACCGGTACCACCTGTTGCGCTGGTAGAGGCTATGTTGGCAGTAAATCGCCAGAATTCGTTCCCACGCTAGCAGAACAGAGGGTAGCACTAACAAAATGGCTGAAAAAGACTCCCACACTGTGTTCTGATAGGTTTAGAGAGAGGTCTAACATCACCGGGGAGCTGCGTGGTTCGCCATGCGGCCGCCAGGGGACTGCCAAGTTTGACTTCAAATCGCCAAGTGTGCACTCGGTGGTCCATGGCCACCCTACCGCCAAATGTGAATTTCGCCAAGCTGAGATTCGCCAAGTGTGGGGGCTTACTGTATACTATTTAATTTAATGAATATGAATTTTAAGATGAACAGAAGCATAAGTTAAACTCAGAATATGTTTCTACCAAATGAGGGTCACAACATGTAATAATATTGTCAGTCTCATAGGAAACAAGCAGGAGCCATTTTAACAACAGAGACAGTATTAGCCATAAGCCAGCTATGAAAGAAAACTCATGTCCATCTTCTTGGCAGACGGAGAGACTGAGGTGGGCATAGAGACAGTGAATGGAGACACCCTCCACCCAGCAGGAGACTTGGTTGTGTCCACCATGATCTCCACGCCTACCTCAGACACCAGTGATGCGGCCAATCCTTTGCTCACCACCACCACCTTCCTGGAGGAGAAGTAGCAGATCTTGACGCCCATCACAAGCACCAATGTATATTCCTTGGCACTCACAAGCTTATCAGATGGTTCAGGAAGCCATCTAGCCTTTCTTTAACTGGTTGGTAATTCAAATTTGTAAATTATGTAGGCTTGCTGGCTGCACCAATATCATGCGTACATGGGGTGCATTTGTAAAGATTTAAAAAAGTCCACTTGTGCCTGAGATAATGACCTGAGGCTTCCAGCAGTGTGCAGTGTTAGTGGGAGAGTAGTGGTAGATAGGTAGTGGTGATGCAGCGCTGGGTTGAAGCCCAGTGAGTGGCAAGGGGCACTGGTCTGTGGGGACAGTCATGCAGGTGGAAATGTAATCCTTGATATATGGGCTTTCAGTCAAAATACCTCATGATTAGCATGAATCAGAATTATTAATTTCAGGAGAGATACTAGAATGCAGAATGCAAATGTTCAAATTAGGAAAATATAAAAATGGATGTCCGTAATATTCAATGCATGTAAATAACAAAAGCCAATATGAAGCATAGCTATTAATACTTATGGAGGCCTTGAATCACTGTTAGATTAGTGTTGATGCTGTATGTGCAGCTTTATAAATTATTAAATATCATGGCACCTCATATTATTATTGGCAAAGGGACAACATAACGAGTAATGACTAAACAACCACCGAGGCGAGAATCACAGTGACAAACTGCAATAATCTCTTCATGGGAAAATAATGAACCAGAGTGGCAGCGCTGGTCTGCTAGTCTGCTCGTGACAATACATGTAGTGGGTACAACTTATTGGTGTTGACGGCAGCTGCTTAGGTGAAGGTGTTTTGTGTAAAAAGATTTTGAAATTCACTTAGATTAAATTTTTTGTAGATTTTTTTGTAGTATAGTGTGAATATAGAATAATACATTTGTTTTATGTAGACTTCAGTGTACAGTGTAGATGAATAGTGAATGAATTCGAAACATCTCTAAATTTAGATAATTTTACCTAGATGTTGTCACTGCATAAATCTGCTTTGAAATGTTTCTTCCCACACACACTACTTCACTCTGAAGTCACAAACTACATCATTTCTTCAGTCCGAAGCTAACACTTGTAAAATTTTGCACATAGCCTCCTTCAAACTGACACTCTATTGTCAGTGCACACCAACACGTCACATGCACACCACCTCAGACTCTCACACACACTGATGCTAGCCCTTATCTTAGATGTAGACTGTGCATAGTTTTATCAACAGTTGCTTCGAGTGAAATGTCAACTAAGAAAAGACTCTTATAACATCCCACCATTGTGTCTATCGGTGATCACTGTAGTATTATGAGTGAGGTGCCAAAACTGTTTGTCATCATATGTACTCAAGAAACTTTATTTAACAATGATTTGGGTCACTGTGAGGGACCTACAGCCTTGTGAAATTGTGACGTACTATGGCTTGTGGAGCAACTATGTGTGCAGGTGTGTATGTTTGTGTGTGTGTGTGTGTGTGTGTGTGTGTGTGTGTGTGTGTGTGTGTGTGTGTGTGTGTGTGTGTGTGTGTGTGTGTGTGTGTGTGTGTGTGAGAGAGAGAGAGAGAGAGAGAGAGAGAGAGAGTGATCACGTTTGCACCAGTTATAGTACAAGTGCAATGCGTTCCCAGCCATTGTTGTGTGACAGTGAACCAGTATGTTGGTGACCCAGTGAGGGAAGGGTCACAGAAGGACAAGGAAGGGGCTCTGCATGGTGCCAAATGGATTATTGTGTTCATTGTAACTCCACAGAATTGTTTTGTCGTGCATTCTTGTGAGTGCAAGTGGAAGGTCCTTTTTCTGGTGTGATTTAAAAGATGTGTGACAAAAATACTTGCTTTGTTACTTTTACTGACATAATGAATTTTGTGATATATAAGTAATGTGTGAATGGGAAAGGCAGGCAAAGTTTTGAAAGATAGAATATAAGGCAGATTAAGTTTTGAAAGATTAAGTAACAATACCCAGCAATGTGATGATTTTTTAAGTAAGAATGGTGTTTGGGACTAACAAAATTTTGTGTTATCTGTCTACTTATGTACTTGCTGATATTCCAACAAAGAGAGATAGAATAGAGAAACTTAAACGGTTAAATGAATAGAGTACGTGTCTTTCTATATTGAGCAGCCTTCTTTCCAATTTTTTTTGACCAGTCTCTCTTATACAAAAAATACTTCAGGATATAATTCAAGTGTAGCAGTATTTGAGAATAATAGCCCATCTCACATGATCAGCTAGATTAATCTGAGGCTTAATATTCAAGGATGAGTGTGCTGGGAATCAAAGCATTTAACCTAACCTAACAAACATAACCAGACTTTATGGTGACAGGGATATTTCAGCATTTCATGACATCTCTTCATTCAAACTTACATGCTTTGCTCTTTGCTCCTTTTCAGCAGTGTTATTTATTTACTTTGGTATTTATTATATCTATTTGGGTATATACATAGTATTTATTTATTTATTCATGCTTGTCATATGAAGAAGGAATGTTGCATAAGAAGAGATCCCTTTTCTCTAGCTTTCTTCTGTTCTTATCTTGATCAATGAGCTTCAAGTCATGAAAAAACATGCATAACATAAGGAAGTAAAAACATTAATTATATCTGCCTAATGCTTCTGTGGTCTTCAAATGTGTGTCTTGTATTGATTGAAGGTGATATTTATGTATGTGTATTATGAATTTTAAAGATGTGTTTGTGTGTGTATGTGTGTGTGTGTGTGTGTGTGTGTGTGTGTGTGTGTGTGTGTGTGTGTGTGTGTGTGTGTGTGTGTGTGTAAAGCACAGGTTTAGAAATTTGTTAGCATTTGTTACAAATTATTTTTTGACTCATGCCTTGTACGAATTATGATAGATTCCTTAACATGTTTTATAAGAAAGTTTGGGGAGCATAGGCTATAGCAAAAAGAAAGAAGAGAGGGAAGTCATAGGTTGAAGAAAGGACCCTAGCTAGTCATGAACTTTTCATTCACTGGACGCATTTCTGACATGAAGTTAGTGTGATGTAAGAGGAAAGTACGTACAATTTGACTTTTATCTTTCGTATTCAGTTAGTTAGTATTGTGTCTATCACCAGCCACCACCACCAGCAGGACAGGGAGTGTGGCTGAGTCGGGGCTCGAGCAGAGAGTTACAGTGAGGCCATTACTTGTCTGAGCCTTGAAGATGTTACTGGAGTCAGGCAGCAGAATGTTGTATCAAAAGGTTTGTTGAAAGTAGTTTGTTTGTAGACCTTTTCATGAGTACTCTCTCTCCTTTTCTTTTTTAAGTTCTAATGTGGCCTCAGGTATAAGTTTTGTGTTGAGTCTCCTGATACTGTCAGTGGTGAGGGCTGAGGCTGTTGTTGAATGTTTTATGTATGTTGTTTAACTTATTTGAATATTCGTGTTTTTATTTGTACTTACGTACATCTTATATGTCCGAGTGATAATGTGGCAAAACAAAACAGCATTTATTATTTTAGTTCTCATAAAGTTTGTTACATTGTCGTTCCAATGAAGTAGGTATAATATATTTAGTTAATTGTTGGGAATGCTGGTACTTTAACTGAAGACTTGAATATATAATGTGCAATAAATTAACTGTAATTGTAAGGACATTGATATACTGCAAATACTGTTATGTATTTATCCTACAACTATTTATTTCCTAGACTTTTATGAAAAATATGTCCATCACCATCACCTCCATCATTAGGGAACAACACATGATCATGTTACTACAGACAAAAACTAGGAAACACCTCCTCTTGTGTTTATTGTTTCACATGTGACCTAGTAGATGGCATAAACACATCCATAATTTTATTGAATGTGCATACAATAATCCTAAATCAGGTTCCCATAGATACTGGGCTGAAATGAGATTTTATCATCAGGAATTTATTTTGTTTTATTTATCTATTTAACTACTTCCAAAGACATGATTGCACAACATTACAAACTGTAATGAAAAATAGACCGTCAATACAGTATATACATAATACATTCCTAGAGAACATTCTTAAAGGCTTGTACTATCCTGGCTGGAGTCAAGCTGCTTCATATGTGTGTATGGCTAGTAGCATGAAGGATCCACACCATCCACACTTACCTGGCTGTAAAAAAAAACAGAAGAAAAGTGTTTGTATATAGAGAATAAGAGGAATGACAGGATGCCATGTGTTGGATAGGTGACATGAAAAATGACATAGCATAAGAAGTGGCATAATGTGGGTAATGGGGTGTGAGGGATTGGTGGAGGTAGAGTTTGAAGGTTATAAAAAAGATAATTATTCAGATATGTTTTTGAGAAATTCCATCTCATAATTATCTTCTAACGTTGATTAAAAGACTGTTAAAGAATCACTGTGCTTGGGCTAAAGAGAATAAAGATTGAGATAAGTTTTCTAGAAATTCCATTATGTACTTATTCTTTAGGGCTTAACCTGAGAAAATAGAGAATGAAGGCCACAGACACCCCATAGCCCAGCCTGGTTTTGTCTCTGCCACACCCACACCCGAGGGAGGAGGGAGGGAGGGTTCATGGGTGTGGCATGTGTCCCCGGTGGCCCAGTGTGCATGTGAGGGGCTGCTGCTCCCTGCACTGGTGTGGGCGACCGCCTAACCCCGCCAACCAGGTTATGGTGACAATTGTTTGATTATATGATATAATACTGATAGTTAATATTTTTTCACACATTAAAAAAATTTGATGAAATTGTGTGTTCTTTTTGCCTTGATTATGGTAATGATGGTGGCGGTGATTATGATGCTATTATTATTATTATTATTATTATTATTATTATTATTATTATTATTATTATTATTGTTATTATTATTATTATTATTATTATTATTATTATTATTATTATTACTACTACTACTACTACTACTACTACTACTACTACTACTACTACTACTACTACTACTACTACTACTACTACTACTACTACTACTACTACTACTACTACCACTACTATGACTATGACTACTTGTACTACTACTACTACTACTACTACTACTGCTGCTGTTACTATGACTACTTCTGCTGCTACTACTACTACTACTACTACTACTACTACTACTACTACTACTACTGCTATTGCTACTATATGCCACCACCAGTGCCTGTCTTCCTCCTACTACTACTACGTACTGCTATTCTTATTATTATAGTGTTGTTTCTAAGGGTGCTATTTGATTTAGTGACCAGAGTTTTTGTTGATATGTTTACAGAACACAAAAATGGGAAGTGAGTGGAAACAAGGTGTGTGGAATCCTGTCTCAGCTTAGGAACATAAAGAGAGAGAAAGAGAGGGAGATAAACAGACAGAGAGCAAATCAAGGCAAAGTGGCAGGACTGAGATGCCGCAGCTTGCAGATAGCAATTTACAAGTCACACCAGTAAAAACTGAGTAACAAAAAAGTAGAGTACTGTACTAACAAGACTAGAACTACAAGAAAGTAGAATCAAAGAAATTACTAATAACCTTTCTTTCTTTGATTTTTCTTTATTTATTTACTCTTTAATTAATTTATTTATTGTCTATTTTTTGTCACAATGTAGAGCAGGCTTTTCATTAGTTCAACATATTTTTCCTTAATCTCCAACTTCCTTCCCTATAATTTCTTCCATGTCCTGGTTATGTGGCTAATGGTGACTTGTGGTCCTGTGCAGCTGGGCAGTCACCAGTGGCTCTATTGAAGTCAAGTCATGCCATGCCACTCCCATTGTCACATAGTCTGACATGAATCACATGATCTCCTTTCTAAGTGCACCTTCGTTGTTGTCTTTCCCATGAAAAAAATACATAGCCTTATTCGTTAATTAGTATTTATTATGTTGTTATATTTCGAAATATCAGATCTTTTCTCTAGACATAAAATAAATGATAACCAACAGTGCAATATGCTTGGTTTCACGAAATACCTTCTCAGCAAGACCTTATTTTTTCATAGGGAAAATGTGTCTTGCCTCACAAAAGTATGACTTGGGAGACCAGTCTGAATTTTTCCATAACACAAAACACAGAAATTCCATCGAATTTGAATAATGTAATCTTTTACCAGGGTATCTGTTGTGTCAGATAAGAAAACAAAGATACAGGAAGAAAAGTGAACCAAAAAAAAAAAAAAATGTCTATAGCCTTAAAACTGTATGGTAGCTATGTCCACTTCCTCACGAGTCTGGGTTTCCATACGCCTTGATCATTGTGCGTCACGTGGCGCGGCGGTGGCGTTTCCTTACAGTCAGGCTGGTGGATGCTGGATGTCATTCAAGGATGACTCAAGTGCCACTCAACTTTTAAACGAAAAACTATAACACTAGTCTCTCTCTCTCTCTCTCTCTCTCTCTCTCTCTCTCTCTCTCTCTCTCAACCTTCAGCTTCAAGGTAACCAGGGGCCATCACTAACTAAAACCCTGTGAATGTAAATGACATAAAAAAGGTTTAGTGAGGAGGACGAGTGAAGAGGAGGGAGGACGTTTTTCTGCCCTTCCCTGTCTGTCCTTCGTGGCCGCGGCATTGGCCTTGTGTCCCGTGGCTCCCTTTGTCCTTCATCCTGCTGCTGCTGCTGCTCTTGCCTGGCTGCTCCTCCGCTACATTGATTTTTCCCCTGTGTTGTGTTTGCGAGTTTTAAGCGAGCGATGATTGCGTGGCGGGATGTTTGCTGGAAGTGATCAAAGAGAAATTTTACGCTGGAGTGATGAAAGAGGGAAATGAGTGAGTGAATGAGTGTGCAAGCGAGCGAGGGCTTCTATTCAAGGCCTCTGTTTGTTTGGGACAGAATAATGCCAATAGTTAATGAAGCGTTGGTGGTGGTGCAAATTTTGTTGTGGTTTGGTGGTGGTTGTGGAAATGGTTGTTGTTATTGATGGTGGTGTTGATGGTGGTAATGGTGATGATAATAGAAATAATAATAGGAGGAAGAGGAAGCTAGTAGTAGTAGTAGTAGTAGTAGTAGTAGTAGTAGTAATAGTAGTAGTAACAGCAGTAGTAGGATGATCTGACATGTGTTAAAAGTAGTACAAACCTTAACCCGGACCTATTATCTGATAATCAGCGACTTCCTCTACCCCTTTCTCCGCCTCCGCCTCCTCCAACTCCTCTTCCCCCCAATAACACGATAGTCACTCCAGCACAAGCAAGTAGGAAAAGTGTGTGAAGAGCAACCAAGGGCAGAAATAATAGAAAAAAAAAAAGTCAACTATAGCCCCGAGGCGAAGTACCAACAGGCCCCATCACGACACTAGCCTAACCCAGAGAGAGAGAGAGAGAGAGAGAGAGAGAGACCTTGCTATTGGATCTTTACTTGTATATGAATTTGGGCAGTTCTTCCTTCAGTTAATGTTCAATCCTCGCTTCTGTAATATTTTCCTCTCTCTCTCTCTCTCTCTCTCTCTCTCTCTCTCTCTCTCTCTCTCTCTCTCATCTTTACTTGTATATGAATTTGGGCAGTTCTTCCTTCAGTTAATGTTCAATCCTCGCTTCTGTAATATTTTCCTCTCTCTCTCTCTCTCTCTCTCTCTCTCTCTCTCTCTCTCTCTCTCTCTCTCTCTCTCTCTCTCGTTCGGTCTTGCAGAATGCTTGCTAAACCATCATCACTGTAACCATGAAAACAACCTTGAGAACCAAAATAGCTTTCACTACGGCTCTTGAAAATACTCAATACTGAAATGTTGAAGAATACAGATTGTAGAGCATTCTTCCTTATTCTTCTTGTCAGTTTTCATTTTGCATTGGTCATAAGGGTGTCAGAATGTCAACTCAGTTCATTAGTACCACCAGAAGCTTAAACTTGATTGGTTAATACATCCACTGAGTAGTGAAGGTGATTGACAAATCTCAGGTTGATCCAGGGATACTTTACTTCTCTTACATTTCGACTAAGCTAGCCATCCTCAGAGAGAGTCGAAACGTAAGAGAAGTATAGTAATCCTGGGTCAACCTGAGATTCGTCTACCACCTTCACTACTCACCTGCCCATATAACTGTGTCAGACATGGCTGTGTATGCTTAGTAGAGAAACGTGTGTGAGTGAATTTTTCTTTTCGTATTGCTTATGAATTTATTATTGTTTGAGGTCAATACCCACATGCATTAATAGCACTGAAACCTTCACCCACAGATACGCTCGCCAGTGTATAGCCAAGGAACTTGAGA